>NC_039483.1:7811085-8036090 GCF_003590095.1 Trichoplusia ni
TTTTGTTTCTATCTAACTATGGAGTTTGCGTTACTATATATATGACTACAATTCTAATGTCAGTGAATTAACTAACAATACTGTGTAGTGGTTAACTGTTTATTTGGTCAAGGTAATTGATATATTCTATTAAATATGGTACAAAGGAATTCATAGGTAGCTTTGAGTACAGTTTGCATATAAATGAGTAAAGGTCAAATTCCCAGAAAAGAATGGTGTTACCATAACAAAAATATTAACAACACGTAGCTGAATAAATCTTTTTCAGGATTGACAGTTGCAATCTTAAGAGAAATTTCCTCATCTGTATGGGAAGATATTGTTTATAGCCACATATGTCCGATAAACCTCGTATATAACCTAGTTTAAAACTTAAATTGAACGCAAACTCCGGTTCAATAGCCTCACACATATAGACAAGAACCCACTGGCATCCAAACTATTTGTGTGAAACTTTTTACACTACATGGACGTAACAAGAGATCCATTGCGTTAAGTTTTAAAAAAATAACAACTATGAATTCTCCTAAATTTATTTTGTGTTTTAGTTAACTATCTAAGAGTTAAATGCTAAATGTTTATATACTTTCAATAGCTGTTGAAGCTTTTTCATATAAAATATATTTATTCTGATTTCATGCCTCGTTTAACTATGATAGTATTTAAACATTATATGGAAGTATCGATACGAAGATTACTCTATAAAAATAATGTTTAATGTCAATGTAAGGTCTCAATCAAAGAGGTTTGTATTCATCCTAAGTTTGAAATTGATTTTAGTTTTTGGCAAGTTTTTTTAAGTGCAAGGTTAATTAAAACGGCTGTGGTTATCACATCTAAATATTGCATTATGATTGTAGTGAACCAATTTAGAATAGAATAAAAGTGTGAACATTGAAAACCTTTCATTGTCAAGGTTATGATATGATGCTACTTGATGATAAAAAGCGACTACTAAATAACAATATCTTGAGAACCTAAAAGGATTGATCTGCTATAAGTTTTAGTTCAAAACGCGGGTTATAGATTACTTTTTCGTAAGCGCGACCATATGACAGTGACATTTTGTAAACGTCACATTAGTTAAGAGTTACAACAAACTGTTTTACCGACTGAGTTCCTGTTTGACCGTCGGTACCAATAGTTATTGAGTTGTTTTACAAACAACAGGAAGTTTGTTAATCCTCGCACATGGCATGCCATATTTCTAACCTAGAAAACGGAGTTATTGTCACAAATAGAGAAACGATGCACTGTTTCTACTTTAAAATATTTATACAATACTCCATAGGATAATCATTCGCGCGTACCAACTTATTTTTTTCGTAGCATTCCATATCAACCGTAAATTATCACAGAGCCAAAAAGTAAGTTTGTTTGTAAATAAATAAAATTTAAGGTCCAATATCATTGGACTGATAACTTTTTACTAACTGACATATTACACAAATTTACAAAGACCGTCACAGGTAAGTAAAAACTATGGGTTCGCTTCGAGATCAAAATAATAAACTTTCTTAAAAAAAGTGTGAGTAAAATTAGGTACAAATCACATGCTATGGTCAAATAAATAATATATTTTCAGCCCATAGCTTTTACTTTTCTGGACATACTTTCAGAAGGAAGGCATCGTGACCAAATACACATTTTAACAAAATATTTCGTCAAAATTCATCTCATTTCCTTTACAACATTCCGCTGCTCAGTATCGTAGACATCATCTATTCTCTTATAGCAGTCAAAATCTATATAAACCACCAAATCCATCACGCATCCACATTGTCGACCATTCAGTTTATTTGAGTGCTGCCATCTTGCGTTCACAACGCGCAATTATTGACTGTCAACTTTTATTTGATTGTAGAGAGCCAAGTAGGTTTGAAGCCATGCGGTTAGATCGAGGTTTACTGACAGTATGAAGTGTACTGGTTTAGCGTTCTAGTCTCGTGGGGCGTGGCTGACTTAATATCATATGGTCTCGACGATGCCCTTCCGTTTGGGTCGTGATGGCTCGCTCGAAATGAACGAAGTCTCTTCAGACGAATTGTTGGCTTTCAGCAGAGGGGACGATGTGCTCGGCTGGCTCTAAACAATTATTGGCCGTTAATAATGAAAACATTATTACTAATAACCCATTTAAACAAAGCGGGAAATATCATGAGTTTTACTTCATAACTGGCAATGGTATTATCACTTGATACCAAAGCTATTAATGTATTGCAACTCGCACCATATTTCTACTGTCATCTAAATAAGCCATGAAACATAGTCTATGTTCCCACCGATAACGCAGGAGGAGTGCCAAATGCCAATGAAAAAAAAGCATTCTAAATACAGTTATTTTTTCCTCATTCAGAATTTAGTAGGTATTTTGACGAGCAGCAATATTACTTGCTCATTTTTGGAGTTGCTTCATTAACTTCACTAGCCTGATGGCTAGTAATTTATAATAGGTAGGCATTTACAAAAAAATAAATTTATATTAGTCTAGCATCAATAAAACAAACTTTGCTTAGTTTGATACTAGATGGCGTTGTGTAAAAGAAGTAGGTTGAGAAAAAACTGTTGTTACCTGTTGTACAACCGGCGTGGCAGCTAAGCTGGAAACTACGGCATTCCGTTTGATGTCTTCCATTGGGATTTCTTCGGAGCGCGACCGCGGCGAACCTTCCCGTGACCCTTGGGCGCTGCTGCTTCGTGATACACTACTATGAAATAGAAACAAGGATTATCATCAGCTGAATCGGAGGAGCCCGTAGCTGAGCTATAACCGCATAAGTGATTCGATCACAGGTTAAGCTATGCTTGACGCGGTTGGTCCGTAGATGGGTGACCATATTTGTCATAGCGTGTTCCTCCGTGTTTCGGAAGGCACGTTAAATTGTGGGTCCCGGCTGTTATGCCTACATCTTTGACAGTCGTTAAAGATAGTCAGAAGCTGAAAAAGTCTGACAGCCAGTCTAACCAAGGGGTGTCGTGTTGCCCAGGTAACTGGGTTGAGGAGGACAGATAGGCAGGCGCTCCTTGTAAAACACTGGTACTTAGTTGAAACCGGTTGGACTGGTAGCCGACCCCAACATAGTTGGGAAAGGGCTAGGCCGATGATGATTATCATCAGTTGAATAAAAACTAAGATGGGTTATTGAAACTGTGTACCCTTTTGTCTGATGTTACAAAAGTAACTTTTATCTAAGGTTTACTTGGATGATTTGATGATGTGTATTTTACTAGTTAAGGACAAAGTTCGTCGTTTTATTTAACAGTTACTCGTTTACGAAAATTAATGCAGAACTTGTTTAGTATGTTATGTTAGTTCCTATTTCTGGAACATTTTAATGTTACCTCTCTCTGCTAGTTGTGCGTTCTCTATAGACGACGATACCATCCTTCAGCATGTGTCCGCTGGGTCTGCGAAGCCGTCGCTCCGTGTCATCATCGCCACCTAGCGGAGAAATATACAACTATATAGTGCTCATCTTCACATGAAGTGTTCACACATATGGTTAAAGACAGACGGACCGCATATCCACCGCAATTCAACTGCAAAAGTGCAGTAGAGCCTAAATTAACCACAACGGGTTTCCTTACGACACTTGTATACAGTCTTACTAAACTATATGCATTAAGTGCATCTTTTGTCTATTCATTTTGTGTGTTATTTTTACAAGTCAAGAATTGATGACTACACGGCTAAGGTCAGTCGACAAATCCACTGTGCGCGACGTGTTGCGGATCAATCCCCACGTATGACAAGTATTTGCGAGATCTACGAAAACTTGTTTTGAGTCTGGGTGTTTTTGTACATGTAACTTGAATGTATGTGAAACGCCACGCGAGGATTGAGTTGAAATAAAAGTTGAGAGAAGTGGCGGTAATTTTTCTGGTCAGCTGTTGAGCCAGTTACATATAAATAGTATAAGCACAAGTGTTCCATACCAGTGGCCCGCCGCACCGTGGCGAGCGCGGGCCGCGCGAACAGCGGCCGGTGGCGCGGCGCCAGCGCGGGCGCGCACATGCCCGACACCTCCAGCAGGCGACCGATCTGCTGCATCTTCTTCTGACGAGATTTTGTGCGACCCTGTTCAACATAAACAATTAAACAGGGCAGCGAAAACGAAGGGATAGGTATATTAAAAAAAAAGATACGCAAGGATGGTGGTTGAGGTTATCATACTAAACCCACTGTACGCAACGCATTGCGGATTCAAAATATAAAAAAAAATACGAATAGGCCTTTTTCCCGGCACTTAAAACGTTCCCGTGCACGGTGTCCAAATTGTCATTATTATAGTGAAGAGCCGGCAAGACTCCATAAGATACTCGATAACCACAATCCGTATACTTCACATACAAACGTTTATGTGATCCTCGAATAATTATCCTGAGCCTAGATGTATTGATTATATTTCGATTATCAAGTAAATTAATAAGATCAAATAGCATATGAGATACGATGTATCTGACACTGGAGACAGAAAATACGAGACGTGTACCCATATTTTCAGACGTATGCGAAAACGTCTTAAATGCTAATCAATTTGGACGGTATTCAGGGAATATAACTGTAATTACAATAAATACGGCTGTAAATCAAGTATTAAAGCTTCAGTACATTATAAAGGAAAATATGAATACCTTTGTAAGCCTCTGTTTGGCGGCCATGCTTCGGATATGATCATCGAACTTGAACTTGGCTCGCAATAGCACAGTACGTGGTAACGCCCCGCTGGCCCCGACGCGCGGCTTGTGAATAGTCAGGTGTAGGCAGCGGGGGTCCTCTTTGTCACCTTGTATCTATTGATGATACATTAAAATATTAGCCTTCGATTTTAAGCTTAATGTTAGCCAAAGTGTAATCGATAATCGATTGAACCAGTTACTTTTATTGTTGTATGTTTGTAGGAGCAAAATCATTTAAATATAAAATCGAGAGCTTAAATCATTACAGATGGTAAGGTAATTTCAAGGTAAGATCATGCAATTTGTTTAATCCTTTCATAGCACGTAAAATTACGTTAAATAGTTAAATTAAAATCAGAAGAAAAGTCAGTGATGAAATTAAGAAAGGACAAGGCGAGAAAATCGCATCAGATTTAATAAATTGCGTAGCCTCGCAGCTCCAGTATAAAAACTGCATTGCCGGCTATGATGGACATAGCCGGCAATGTATCGGAAATCACACGAGAAGTCTTGCTTCGTCTGTCTCCAAATGAACCCAGAATCAAAACTCACTTCTAAATCTTGTAGACTTCCAACAAGTTTCGCGACGCCCCAACCAAGCCGTTGTTTGTCGGGCTCGACCAATATAATCTGTATGTGGTCGACGGCCAAGAAACGATGTTGCCAAGTCCCGTCCTTTTGTATTATATCACACGAAATGAGATCAGAATCATCTGGAATTAAGAGGAGATAAGGTATTACTCTTTTGTTTAAGTACTTTAATCTTCTATAGAAAAGTAAGTCAGCAATATTTTGAATGCCTTAGATAAAATGAGATCACGAATAACATAAAGAGACAAACCCACATTTAGAAACCTTAATAGTTAGAATTGCATTTGTAAAGTAAAACCGTAAGCAAGAATGATAATTACATTACACTTAGTGAATTGTCGTTCCAAAATATCTATCTCTACTTTCATTTCATTTGGCAACGACAGACTGAAAGCTAAGGGCAACAATTTGCTGTGCGTCGTTATTGTATATGGCAGTTAGATAACGGTATTTACCGTGGTGGCCTAGCGATTCTGTGTAAGGATTTGTATGTACGAGATGCAGGTGCGATCTCAAAACAAGGCAAGTAACAATGTGACTTTTTAAAGTTATAAGTACTTCCTAAATTATACTTAAAAAACGGCCACAGTTTAAGCTACGCTTGACGCGGTTGGTACGTAGATGGATCACCATCTTCTCCGTGTTTCCGAAGGCACGTTAAACTGTGGGTCTCGGCTGTTATTCATCCATCTTTGGCAGTTGTTACAGTTAGTCAGAAGCTAGAAAGCTAACAACCAGTCTAAGGGGTGTCGTGTTGCCCAGGTAGCTGTGTTGAGGAGGTCGGAAGCCGACCCCGACATATTTGGGAAAAGGCTAGGATGATGATGATGATACTTACTCAGGTCCAAAACGTCTCCGACTTGGACGAAGGGCGCCGGGTTCGATAGCGGTAACTGTGTTTCAGACTTCCCCGTTAACTTAAGGTATAAGTCCCGTATTAGAAAAAACGTGCGTATCGCTCGACGCGCTCGCTCCATCTGTTTTAAACAATGATATATTACTACAGCGGTTAAATGGTCCATCGTTGGAGAGAAGGTACGAGCGAGTACCGAGCGGGTTCCGTTTATTTTTTACCCTTTAGGCAGTAGGGAATGGTAAAACAATTATGAAGTTTTCTGCTTGGTAACGAATACCGATAAGGTTGAGTAAGGTTTTATTTTATCAGGTCCTATTTACCTCTCCGCTTGGCAACCGTTTAGCAAACGCGATGCCCGACATCGGTGTTCGCGTGGGAGGCAGCAATATCGCCGCGTCCATACACAGCCACTCCACATTTAACGGACGCTTGCTAGTTTCACAGTATCTGTCAATGAAAATTTAAATATAATGTACCCGTAAGTTAACAGTCTAAAGAAACAAATCGCGTTTAAACTAAACTTGGAGGACACCAATGACAACGGTGAAGGAAAACATGGTGAGGAAACCTGGTTTCCAAATATTGGACATAGCCAACCTGCAGTGAGCTAGCTTGTTGATCAATGCTCAACCTTTTCCTATACGGGAAGACCTGTGCGAAGCGGTGGGACGTATATATCTCTCCTTCTATTATTAGCTAGAACATATGTACGAGTGTACTCAAATAATCATCCAACTACATAATATGAAAGTCGAAAAAGCGATTTTTATCAAAAACTGCTTAAACAACCAATAGAGATATAAACGTATGACTTTTACGATTTCGATATCGATATGACAGAATATTTATCATACCTACTTCCTAACGATAAAGTGTAATCCAATATATTGTGATGTGTCAATGATAATTATAATTTGTAAGCCATGTAGCATTTATCTAGATATTACAGTTGAAGTATTAACATCGGATGTTCACGGTATCAATTAATACAATGGATGTATCATACTACTAGACGGATTAAAGTACGTAATGTATGTTTAAGTAGTATGTGATTGTAGGGGTGAGTGAAAATCTAGGGAAGGAACACTCTTTTTAAGCCACCGAATTTTTTTCAGTATTTTTCTCTCATGTTTGTTACTCAAAATTTCGTCTGTCATTTGGTCCATTTACATAATCAAGTTTTTTGTTTAAAAACGATTCAATAATCAATCAGACTAAAAAGAAAATCATAATTAGAGTTTAAATCGCTCTTGGCTATGCTCTTGGTTCGGTCTACATTCCTTTGCCATGAACTTTTCATCCGTTTAAACTTCTAAAAACTATAAAAAATACTGAAAATAGTAAACTTACTCATCCTCAAACATGTCTAGGAATATATCGTCGCATTTGTAAAAGTTACGCGCGAGGGCCGCTGCGCGCGCCCGTAGCGCGTCCGCGGCGGGGGCGTGGCGAGCGCTGGCCCCGCCCCCCGCTCCGCACATTGCTACGCGCATCAGGGTTACGCTCAACTCTAGCGTTACCAGTCTCACTTTGGATGCTACGAAAAAACATTACATTACACGCTTACAATCATTAAACCACCAACAACTGATTAAGCGTTTCGAAAATAACATGAAATATGTTAGGCAGGACTTGGTTGAAGGCAGACAACCAGGTGTTTAAGTGCCAACCGACAGTGAACGGCGAAAAAAATACTAAATTTTCTTTAGCGGATAGACAACACTAGGTATATCAATTAAAACAGTTAGTGAAAGTATCTTTTATATTTCGTTTTTCTTAAGATTGCCTCCGACCATATCTCTTAACATAAAATCTCAAGCGAATCTTACCCGGTTTACAACTCAAGTTCGTAATGGCCATCAACTTCGAAATGAGTAAGGCATTAAAACTTTGCAGTGGTCGTTTCGGTGGCGGCGATGACATTTGTGTGTCGCCAGAGGGCGGTACGGTCGACGCAGCCCCTGACTCCTGTGTACTTGACGTTATTTCATCTTCAGGACACAAAAGCGTATCTAGAAGTTCTGTATTCACACCTAAAAAAACAAAGATGAAGTTTTAAAATGTCATGAGAAATTATATATGGACTCGTGGAAAAGAGTGCAAAATGGAATGCATAAATGTCGAATGACAGTCATATTTTTTACACAATCAAAACCATGCTATTGCATACCCATTGATTACGAAGAAGTTATAGTTTAGGAAACTTACCCACTAAGTCCAGAGAAAGCGGAACAAAGAAAATAATTTTGATTAAAATGTAGATCACATAAAATAACAAAAACAAAAAATATATTTAATTTATTATCTATTTGAATTGCAAATTGTTTAACCTTCAAGAGCAAAACAATCTTATTTTATGCAAATCTAATTACAGGTCAACAGCACAATAAGGATCGAATATTGAACCGGTTTTGATAATTTATTTACAGACCGGTAAACACATGTTTATTTACGTACCTTTATTGTTTATCAATGCAAACAGCAGACAGAGAGCGAACAACGCTTTGTAATCATTCTCACTGCAGTCCAAGGAGTCTAGTATAGTTTTTAAGAAAGGCCTTTTCTCTATTTCTCTACTTTCTCTTTCTATCAGACTTTCTAAGGTCACAGCTCTTTCAGCAGACGTGGTCGGTATCACACCTAATAGCTTCTGTTTTTCTTCATCAGTTATGTTATTATATTCGTTCGTTTTCGAAGAACTCGAGTCAATGCCAGAATCGGGCAGAGGCGAGTCTGGCATGTTCTCCTTGATAGTCGTCGCACTCATACTTTTGACAGGCTGTATTTGAGTTACCAAATCCTCGGTCGAATCGTGACCGATGCTTGACGACTCACTTATATGAGATGTGGAGGGAAGGGAAGTCGAAACTAACTCGGGATCGAGATCGCAACTCGATTGATCGGTATCGTAACCGAAAGTCTTCGGACCACCGTATTCAGGTGTCGTGTAATCCCTCTCACTTGACGTATTTTCCAAAGCCTTCTCCAAGCTTAATTGAGGTTTGGAGAACTCTAATTTCACATTGGACTTTGCATTGCTAATATACATCTCTAGTATCTTTGTCGCGCCGTCCTCGAAAACTGATAAGTCCGATTGTAATATGATCCAGGCCAGAGCGTGAACAATCGGGCCGTGAGTAATGATGAGGAATACTTGTGATAACAAAAACAGGGAGACTACGCACGATACGGACGGTTTCATTTCGTCCTCAGATTCCATTCTTTGTCTAGGAAAAGTCATTCTTGACGGCGATTCCGTGTGTTTTCCTTTTAATATGGCTTCTAAATTTCTTGTTATAGCTTCTATACTTTGTATATGATCTCTATTGTAAGGCGACGATGCTGCCAGTCGTCTTACACTTTCTGATGTCAGTGAATATATATAGAGCGGCACTAGCAGTTTGTGTAAGAGATGCTCCGTCAAAACATCGTTCAAGTCAGGTATATTCAGACATAAAATATCATTAATATAATGGAGATGGTCTAAATGTTCAGCAACTAAATCATCCAGCTTCTGTTGCGACTGATGGCTGCAAAAAGACATTCTGCAATTTGAGTTATACATATATCTTTATTACATTCTGTACGACTTGATAAAGAATTTTGTGATTTGGTTCGTTCCGGTATCCTGTTAATCATGTTCAGAAAATACATAAATACCATAATATAAGAAAATAAAAATGATAAAACAAAAGATAACAAAACAGACCAAAGCAAAATCAGGTGAAGTGTGATATAATCGTATAACTTACTCAGCATCGTTTCTGACACACGCGTCCAGTTCTAGAATGTGTTTGCCGATGAACCAAACTAGATTACTGAAGTACGGGGCCGCCGTCCTGTGGGACGACAAACTGTGTTAGCATATTGATGAGAATATTAATCAAATCACTAACATCGTTATACGTGTGGGTACAAAACTAGCTAGAACAATATGTATGTTATTTTGAACTAACTCCCGTGTGACCTGAAACTCAAAAAAAAAATCTGCTGACCTCGAAGACTAAAAAACTTTTTGTACACATTATTTACACAAATCACACATCTACGAACATTTCACACACACTACTTTATAAAATAATATTTTTAAAATTAAAAAGGACGTACGAAATAAGAGATGGAATATTTTTGTCATCCAAAAATATGTGCTTCATATTTTTCTTGTCTTTCATTCTATTTTTTTTCTTTATCACCAACATTAAACGTTCACATATCAACCAGATCGGGGACCAGTAAAAATATCTTCGAAAGTTTAAATAAACCTTGTAAGGCGAGGTCTACGTGAAAAGATGGAATGAGGTTTCACTCGAGTGGCATAGCCTGACTTCACAATCGCGACAGACAAACCAAATACAGAGTGTTTATTTCGCGACCGCGCACGCGATGTTACGCGTCCAAGCCTAACTTAGACCTAGTACATAAATACAGAGTTCAATGTCAATAGGTTTCTATCACGCCCACAATTTAGTCTAGTTTTCAGTGGATACCGGTGCGAAAGTAATATTTTAGTTCTAAACGACTTGGAACTGTTTATGTGTACGATCACATGCCCTTGAATGCAGTATGTCTGTTCCCATAAACTGGAGTGATATTATATGGAGTTATAGAAAACGTATTGATTGTTGTCACCTACTTATGTCTTACTGTTCTATACTGTGTTTTTGTTCTGCTGTCAGACTTAGTAATTGCACCCATATCATTTTTTATATTGTATGCTTTCAGAATTTCCAAAGAGGAAATGCCAAGACGAGCCAAACCCACTAGGAGCGACGTGTAGCGGGATTGTTCCCCGAGTAGGACAAGCATTTGTGTGATCCACTAATGTTCTGGGTCTAGCTGTCTTTGACAAGTATCAGAGTTGTTCTTTAAAAAAAACGGTATTTTGTGTCATCTTCAAGACTTGCATACGTTTAAACCCATTAATAGCAGAAATAATCCAATATAATACTTACCTATCTCTAATAAATCTGAGCATGCTGGCATCCTGCACTCGGTAGACGTTCAGGGTCAGCGTTCTGACCGCGATCCGGACCATAGACTCGGAATGATTGAAGAACTTGATCGCCTCCGTGTACAGCGGAAAGTCCTTTGTGTGCTGCCAACATTGCGTTAAAGGCGATTTAGACGGTGCGAGAAATGTTGTATATCGAGATAATACATCGCCGACGTAGATATATGACTTTTGATAACAGAGCCAGGCAAAATAAACATTATGGTAAACGAGCCATTCACGAGAGTCAGGATCTGTAATGAAACCAAAGAAAACCACCGAAACAATTAAGCTCGGTATGCCCTAGAAGAAAAGATTGCATTGGAACTCACAACTAAAAAAGGTGAAGCAAAGAAAATAGATTGATGTCAGACACCACGGATAAAAACTAACGAATTAACGGGACCTACAATTAGCTAATATTTTGATTCCAATAACAGGTATGGCAAAGGCAATTTGCTCTGGTGGCAACGAGACAATATATTGCAATTCGCACGATATTTCTGTAACACGCAATACTTGATTAGCTCTTTGCGTTGTCTAAATAAGCCTTTACATTACCGCCAGTGTACCACGCCCTTGAGCTTCCGATTTAGATTGAACATGTCGTGCAAATGCGTGATAACAATAACGCTTTTAAAATAATGTTTCGTGATTTCTATCGAACCACGTGTAAAATAAAGGTGAATTCGGTAATGTATAGTTATTCAAGTTGCTAGACTTTTTTGGAATGAAATATTTTCTACATAGCTCATAGTTTAGGAATTGATAGACTCAGTACAGTATAAATATATTTTATCGTAACGTCGTTGTTGTAAAATGTATGTATATAGTTCACGACCTAATTAGCTATCAGAAATTCCTTTCTAGTTCACACAAGTGTAGAAAATCATAATTTATTCTCAGTCTGATTCATAAATATAAAACTAAATGATGCTCACTTATTTATCTTCGTTACTTCATTGTTTCCTGAGAGTAATGAATTGCCTTTTATTGTTTTTAAAAACAAACCTGGATGTAAGATTATATTCAGACACTAAGATAATAGTTGTGACCTGATTTATTTATTGTAAACATACAGTAATTAATTACAAGGTGATAAAGCAATTGAGTGGGAAAGAACTGAGTATCTGACATTAATAACTGAATTATTCTCTTTTAAATTTGATACGAATGTTATCAAATACAGGTTTTTGTTGCCAAACATACGAGTTTCCATTTCGATTGATAAGAAGTAATTGTATTTTACACAATCGATTTTATTATGTAAACCGTCTGTAGTTCTCTTAAAATAATATTTTTAACAATTGGGCTCTATACGTCCCACAGCTGGGCAAAGGCCTCCACTCATATACTGTGAGTTGTCAGTTACAGATTCAATATTTTTAATATACACAATGTTTTACTTGTCTGTTTGGCGGTCGTATCTAAGAATAAAAATAACGTCGAAAATACATTTTGTTTCTCCCATCGAACCTGCACCTCGAGATAATAAAACTATACCTACTTAAAACCGCAAGGCTACCACGACAACAAACGTTTAACAATATGAAATGCAAAATCACCTCTCACATTTCTTGTCCAGTCTGATATTATGTCATTGGTGTCAGATACTCAGTTATGTTTTACAATACATGACAGAAATGGTTGTGTTTATGTGAGATTAATAAGTCAAAACAAGACATTTATGAATGTTAGTCATTTCCTTTACATTCAACTGTTCAAAGTATACATAGTTGAAAAGTTTTTTTACTTCCTTTAAAAACCAACATACCATACCTTATATTTTTCAAAAATAAATTAAAAGTTATTTCAAAAGGAAATATGAAAACTACTTAAAAAAATCTGAACATGACTATTTCAACAAAACTGGCTCTTATTCATCATAATATCAGTCAGACACAGATTTCAGACGACCACAAGTAAAGGTGTTTTGAACGCCAAATCAGATATTTTCAATTAAAAATCTTTTAGTTTAATGGTGACATAATGAAATCTTACCTCATTATAGAAGAAGTGTATTGTGTGGTTATTTAACTTCAGGCTAAGCGTCTTTAGGAAGGAAATATAGTAAGCCATCACCTCCTCATCGGAAAAGTCAAATTTGTGCACTATTATCGAGTTCACATGGTTATTGCTCAACAAATAATCTGGAACAAACAAAATTAATTAAAATTAATCATAAGAAAAACTCTTTTAATTTTATTTACAGGTGTTTTTCTAAAACAATGCATAATATGGACTGAAACCATTTCATAACAATAATGGGACTGACTTACAATGAGAAACTCTACTTTGTAACTCAATGGCCTTTCAAAAGTATTTGTTTATAATATACTAGCTTTTCGCCCGTGTCGAGGTCATATCGCGTTTCCAAGAGAACTCTTCAAAAGTCCGGGATAAAAACTATCCTATGTTCTTTCTCAAGGTCAACTCTATCTCTGTACCAAATTTCATTAAAATCAGTTCAGTGGTTTAGACATGAAAGCATAACAAACAGACAGACAGATAGAGATACTTTCACATTTATAATATTAGTAGGGATTATCTACCATAATTTTGACTCAAGGTATCAACATCTATGTTCTTGGCCATGAGTTGCTGAAGGTTATAACAATAAAAATGTACTCACACAAAGATGTTTCATTCCTTATATTCTCAAACAGGATATTGAGAGTCTGAAGTAGTTGTACGCAGACATATGATGATCCTCCACATTTCTGCCTCATTATCTTCAGGAAGTAAGAAAGCATGTTTTTCTCTAAGAAGAAGCTGTAAAGAAAAGTTTTATTTAGTTTATATATAATTTGTATTACAGTATAAATTATTTACATAAAAAAGAGTTTGCTCTGCCTTTATTAATGGTTTCTGGTCCAAATAATTTAATTCTTGTGGTGCAGGGTTTGTACAAAGATTCAAGTCACATATACAAGGACACAAAGACGCCCAGACTCTGAACAAGCATTTGTGGATCGCACAAAAGCTTTTGATATGGCCCAAGTGTCTTCTCATAGTAGTTACAATTATTATGTATTAATTTAATTGTCCCTATTAGCAACTACCAAGTAAATTATAGCAAGTAAATTATAGTAGGTAGTGTTGTAAGTTGTGCTTTACTCTTAAGACCACATATTTCCTGATTAAGTTAGCTAAGTATGTACTTTACTAAGATATTTATGTGATTTTTTAAGCAATATTTAGCCTACATGTCATTTTTTTTTATTAATTATAAGAAGAAGTGATTAATTGCTTAATTGACAATAATTATTTTAACGGAATTATGAATATACATTTTTCAAATATACAATTCTTATCCATTCAAATATAGCAACATGACTAGACAGTTGAAACGTTTCCAACTTTGAACTTGTTTGGTAATCATGTCTAATTAGGAAACCATTGTTTACATTATAATCCAATTGTTATAATCATACTTACTCAAACACAGAGCTATCATTCTGGTCACCCCATATTAATATCTCTGCTATACACCTGAGCGACTCCACCAACGTACCACGATTACTCTCTGACACTGTTGTGTTTTTACACAAAATGTTATGTAAATATTTCAATCTTTCTAAGGAATGAGGGTTTTTTGGGCGTCCCCAAGAGGCGCCGAACCAACTTCTGCTGCGAAACATGACGACAATTATATCCACCTCACTTGTTTTAAAAAAACAACACCTTTTCCATTTTTTTTAGTTCATTAACGCACGTCGTCACACTAAACCATTTTAAGCATGTTCTTGTGTTTGTTATGATGAAACCACTAATTGCTTTTAAATGGCATTATGAACCGTACACGTGTCAACTTATAAATATATTTTATTGTATATTGTGCAGAACAATTATATTTTAAAAATATTTTTGTAATTTATTACTTGTACGATTTGCTTGAACAAAGTAATTTTGACAGTAGTGAATGACAGCGCAACTGCGTTTTGTTACTGTACTCTACCCAACTTCACACCGAACTGAATCGGATAAAATCGTCTATTTTGTCGTACTTTTTAACAGATTAAATTACACTAGTAGCTATATTGTAATAATACAAGTCTAGTTTTACACCTCAATAATATCATTACATACGCATCAGACTTTGAATAAGGATTAATTTGAGTTTTAAAAACTAAACGCATAAACGTTTTGCGAAGTAAGTCATGACATGACCATCAAAATAGATAATTATGAAAGGTAAAAAAAAAAACTAAATCTGGCAAATAAAATTACTATTTGGTTTGACCATTGGAAAAAATAGTAATGGTATCTAAGGACTATATTGATAGCAAAATCGCGTGGCAGAGTGTGTCTGTGGCCGCATATCTATAGTTATGGTCTTTGGTCGGGGAGAAAAAGTATGGCGGATTTACGTAAAAAGTTTGATTGATAGTGTGGTTAGTTTTAAATAAGTAGGTAAGTCACAGGTAATAACAGTCAAATGTAAACTGTAACTCCCTTTACGTTATTTTAACACTGGTATGCAATGAGTAGAAATTATGTTAGACCTTATTGGCCTAGTATGTAATAATTATGAGCACAGTTAAGCCTTGCTGAATATTTATTTTTTTAAGATTTATTTTAAATTTTATAGTATCCCTATAGGTAAAACTAAGACTTGGAGCTCTTGAAAGTTTTAAAATTACAGAGCCCCAATTCTGCTATTAAAAATGGCTGCTGAATGAATGGCAATTTTATTGGATTAAATTATTCTTGTTCCCTTGAGCATTTTGCCAACATAATAATTGGAAGTTAATTGTATTGACCTTGAGTGTACCGCTCTATACTGCATTTCCAATTTATGACGTAGGAAAAATGATAAAGAGAATACGAAAAGTAGGTAAATAGCAGAATTGGGGCCCAGTTTTGTATCGGTTACGATGGATTTTAGATGAAATAGGTGCTAAGGTACCTGCCGTCGAATAAGGTAGGTAGGAAGGTAGGACAAAAAAACAACGCAAATATCAAAATATATTTTTATTGTCTTTAATTTCGTTATTCTATATTGCAATTATCGATTTGTTTAATTCTACATTTACTGAGCAGTACCTACATTTACAGGCACCAAACTAGGATATTCAAAATCCTAGACAAAACGGACGGAACAGTCGTTTACTATCGTATTTATCTTAAACTAAATTGTGACATTTCCTTACAAAAAGACAGATATTTAAGTAAGTAAAAATAAAAGTAAGTTTTATAAATTCTAATCTCTAATTGGACTCAACTACATTTTACGTGCCTATTTACAGAATTAAAAAAAAATAAAGGCATTGACTCAAATCGAAATAGAAAGATAAATAATTCATATTGTTCACTAGCTTTTGTATTACAAGATTATCTTTTAAAATAATACGAAATTTAATACAAAAGTAACAACAATTCAAAATATTCATATCTAGATGACGTGATTATTTATTTTTATCATCGAACGCACTCGATCGAAGATTTTACAATAATCAAATTAAAGTTAAAACATTTAGTTCGAGACGAGTTGTCACAAGTTGTTCCAAATGTATTGTACAGCTTATTTTTTTTATTATTTGTACCTAATTAGAAATCTTAACACTAAGTAAATAATTTAGAAAATAAATATAAGCACAATAAATTAATTAATATTAATGATTATTTAAATCTAGCGCTGACTCAAAATTGTTATTGCTCAAAATAATCACTTAAATGTTTGTTAAGGCTTGCTTAGATCGACTGATGGCCGATTCTGAAATGTCAAGTTGCCGTTGATTCTCATTATCTCTGACTTTTTCAATCTAAGGTGTAAACTAGCGACAGTTACACATTTCAGTCTTCAAGTTGTTTCTGCACAGGATTTTTGCGTTTTACTTTATTTTGTCTACAAATCGATCGTAATGTTCAAGCCTCTTAATCCTATTTTTAAATTATGTTAATTTTAAGAGCGAAGATAAAGGCCATAAGCTTGTACGTTCTTATAAGACTAATTAAATATAACTAGGATAGGCATCACAAGTTCCATTAGAATTCATTGCATACAGTTTTACGGTTTTCACAAACTTTATTAAGGCCAATCACCACTGAAAGGGTAGCAGCAGCAAGTCGCTGTTCAGCCAAGCTGTGCTTTGCATCCAAATAAGTTTGGACTGTAACTCTCAAGTAGTAAGATTTTAAATTATTTTTAATATAAAGACGCTACCGGCGCAGCTCTTTTAGTGTTAATTGGCTCTTAAGAATTTATTTTTATAAATATAAAACAACTTTTTGTATTTTGGTTGCCAACGCCTAGGTAATAAATACAATTTTAGTGACATACAATGTTTTTTCTAGAATAATAAATAGATGAATAAAACATGTTTCAATGAATATACACCGTCAAATTCCTTTCGGTATAATTCATATCCGTTTTCGTAAGTCCATTAAGTGGCAGATCTTACACATAACTCTTCGAGCCGTCATCGACTCGTCTTTTTACTTGGCAAGTAATTGCAACAATTGGCAGTTATAGTTATTGGATCCTCACGCTACAGTGTATAATTGTTTATAAGATTTCATTTAAAGTCGTTATCTTCCATGTGAGGGATAATTAACTTTCCTTCGCTTAATTATAATTATTGATCATCGACTTTGTTATTAACTTTCCTTTTACTTATTTTTGTCCGCATGTTGGTCCCTCGATATTCGTTAATTACAACAGCTCGATACGAGCCAGACACAATCCTATCCTACACGTCTCAGGCTTTAGGGGTAGAAGTTTTGGAGCGCGTCCGAGTAAATAGAATTATATGTGTCTCGCATGACGTACACGCTGTCTCCTGGCTTCCCGTTGAACACATATTGACCTTTAAGGTTCGTTATCTTTGAGTTTGATGGAGTAGGTTTGGGTTTGGGTGGCGAGTATGACGGTACATTGTAACTTGGCCTTTGTGGCATCATAGGTTGAGGTCCGTATCCGAATGGATCGACGGAGGGCATTTGTGGGTAAGCAGGGGCACCACTCCATTGGTATACTCCAGTTGGTTTTCCATTGGACACGAAGTCGATAGGGAGGTTTATGAACGGGTCGGCGACTTGGGGAGGCTGGGGCAGCATTGGTGCCATTGGAGGTCCGAGACTCGGGGGCTGAGACACGTATCCCAAACCAGGTACAAACATGTAAGGTGTGGGAGGCAGCCTGATGTAGAAGATAGGCGAGTTTTCGTATTGCAGAGAGTTCATGTTACCATTCTGATAGTCTCCGTTGCCGTTTTTCTTCTTGTTCTGCTGTCGGCGTCTCGTGGGGATCGTTCGGGAAAGATCCTCTTCTTCGAAGTTGTCATCGTTTACTGTGAAGTTGATGTCATCGTCGTCTTCGTTGTAGTCTATACCGGACGATAGGAAGGAAGGATAGAAGCCGAAGAGGTTGAGGGCTTTGTTCCTTCTACTGGTGATTGGTGCTTCTGTGGTGGTGGTGACTTCCTTGAACTCGTCCTGTAGTTTGTTCTCACGGACAGTGGTGGGTTCCTCTGTCTGCAAGGCGGCTGCTCGCGATCTCCGCGGAGCGCCCTGACTGTGGCTCGCCATCGCCAGCAATACTACGGCTAGCAGCATGATTCTTGAGTATTCCATTTTTTCAGTCTGGAAAAAGAAAAAATATGCATTAGTTAAAAAAATAATACAAGGGTACCGATGAGAAAAACATGGCCTGAAATATTTATGACTTTCACTACATGTAATTTGAGCCTTAATTGCGTAAAATAATCAAATTGGAAGGCCTGGTCAACCATAAATTTCCTTCTATAAAAATAAACCAAAGGTAGAAGATAATTATTTACATTTCAAATAGAAGCCTGTAGTAGAACTCAAAAAGAATAACACATTCACACATCATGGCTGTGTATTTAACATCAATCAAGTTTACAGGGCATTCATTAAAAAACAATAAATGAGCAATAAGTATTAATGCGTCGAGATGAATTACATAGTAACTGGTCGAGTGATTATGTAGTGAAGTCACTGTACGAACCAGTTCAGTTATTTAAAGATTTATTAGCATCGTTATGTAAAAGTGATAAAAATAGACTTATATGTTGTAGTGATAAATATGAGTTAATTTTCCTTTGAGGTACTGATGTGGCTGATCATTGGATTTAGAATTATTTGTTAACAGATTATATAGTGCAGCGCATACTATTATGAAGTAGCGGATGTTTCGAAATTTAAAACAGTTAAACGGTACAATTTTCATAAATTTTGCTGTCTGTACCTGTTGTTAAGTTAAATTTCACACAATGATCGAAGATTTTTTTTAATACGAATCCGGTCACATTCTGAATTTAGTCGTTAGATAAAGCATCAATTCTCTGCCATAACTGCAACTGTCGACGTTCTTTATCGACTGTCTAATGTTTATATTAACTTAGAAATAAAGGTTTAATTAAATCTTTGATGGGATGGTAAGTTTTTAAATGACTTCCTAGACGCTGAAAAACACATACAAATGAAATTACTAAAAATCGACTAACTCTAAAATTACATAATTATAATTTATTATCATTGCTTACAGATATTTTCTTAGGTTCATTTATGACTGGCAATCATAAGTCCGTCACTACCTTTGTACAGGATACGTGGAGAAAAAAAACTACCTAAGCCACCACTCATATTACTGGCTGCCGGGGACCAAGGTCGGTGTTTAACCCCACACCACCAGCCTAGTAATCTATTCATTTAAAGTTAACGTTTACTTTAGACAGCGCAAATTAAATGCCCGCGTTTTCTGGCCACAATGACACAGGTGCCGCCAGTAAATATAGCGAAGTAAATTTATGAGCACACTGATTTCGGACGATAAAAACTACCAAGCAATTTACCGTAGTAAGGTTTTGCAGATAGCACCTATAAATTATGTTAATAGTAACTTGCAGTAGAATGCGTAATTGCTCATTGAAAATAAACCTTATTTTTTATCTCATTACCCTCATGAACAAAAGATTTAAGGATTTTTTTTAAACGCATGTCTGTTAAATCTAATGTTCAAACTGAAGAGAATAAGGTAAACAGTTTTTTGCTAACAGGTTTCGTGTTACTGAAATTATTTTTGATAAAGAATAATGTTTAAATTCAGGACGCCTATCATTAATAGATTGTGCTTGCGATAAAACAAAATTGTCAAGGACGCCGTGGAAGTGAGATTCCGTCCTTGAAAAGTCATTCTAGACTACCATCTCTTTCCGCAAAAGTCATTTGAAGGATGGTGGTAGACCCCCAGAATTTCTTATAGGCCAGCCATAGGTGGTAAGTTTATGGGAAAAGGAGTAGTGTGCCGAAACCATGTCATTGGACACGATTGCACATGCAATTGCTAATTGAAGTGTCCTGTATTTCCTGGCACTGTCTCAAATGTATATTAATCACCACTCATTTGTGTTTCCTTTCTTGTATTACTCGGTTACCTACCGCAGTTTGACATAAAAAGCCTTGCATATTTACCAACAAAAAGTAGTTAGCTACCTACACAGTTTGGTACGTACAAGGTTTGATATGTTTAATGTACTTTTAAAATAGATGTGTTTTGTTTAGTGAACTACTATGTTACTAGGTAAAGAAGGATTTAGTCTGTCTAGTAGTATTTTATGGCACTAGTTAAGCTGAATAATATACATGATGTTATTCAAACTTCCCAAGTTGCTCTCGTTTGAATGCTTGTAGGTAACTCATACAAAAACCGTATTTAATTTTGTTTAAGTCTTCCCTTAGGTGAAAAAAATACCTTTATAATATTATTAAGTAGAGTTGATAGACCTATTGAAGTGGGTACATAATCAGTATACCGTAACATAATTCAGTTAAAATTATCGCTGACCATTTTAAGCATTATCAGATGCTGTTATTATCGTTCCATATTATAACAAGTAGCCTCAAGCGATGTAGTCATTATATTAAATCTAACATTGGCTTATATATCGGTTCCTTATATTAATACGTTTGATTTAAATAGAACGACGTTTATCACCTTAGAATTTACGGCGCGGATGAGGAAGGCTGAAGATATAACAAGCGTTAAAAGTTTATTAGATCCGGGGATACGCGCGTTATTAATTGATGTGATATAATGTTTATTATCAAGCAACATGGCCCATGGATATATACCTTAAATACTTACATACATATAAATAATACAAAAGTATATGTGAGTAAATAAAAACTTAAAAACCATATTAGGAACTCTTCCTTTGGACTATATGATTGTGCGTTCGGTCGGGATTTGTCCGCGGAAGCGACGGAAAACCACACCTTGTGATTTGGACACATACAATAAAGGACAGAGTTCTTAGATAACTACTACATATGTATTATTATAATTATTATATACTATACATTAGAGTGATGAGACTTCTTTGCAGCGGTTGAGACTACACTTAGTCGAACCCCGTGTACTCACCCGCGTTACCCCCGCTCTTACTGATACTCAATAAAAGGACCATCCAATACCACGACTTTTTAATTTGATGCTTTTCAACTCGGCCAACAAAATACTAGATATATTTTGAGCCTACTTCTGCAGTGTACTTGATCGTTCTTTTTAGTACAGCTGCGACTAAGTGACGTTTGTGGTACTAACTTCATTTTGTATTATTTCTTGGCTAGGCATGGCTAGTTTTGAAACAATGTCTGCTTCGCACACCTATAACTGACATACTCCGGTTTTGTATTTTTAGCTTCGACCATTTTATGATTTCTATATTAGGTTTTGCATGTTTATAATTAAATTCTCTAGTCTGTACAATTTTTAATCTGATTATATTTCTGTCGTTAACCAAGTTAATTTTTATTTCTGCAGTCTTAAGTGTATTTTGTAAATATTAAATTTGCTTGAGAATTGTTATAGCATTTCAAGTAAGATTGGAATCGGATGGTATCATAGCTTTAGGATAGACTGGGCTAGGCTGGCAGGCAGATTAAAATTATATTTAAGTACCTACTATAAAAGGTTCCCTTTCTCAATATACCGAACGATATGATTACTATACTTTGCTAGATCGATAAAATATCGAAACTTCTACTAAACTGCGTACTTTTTAATATACGCCTCTTATTCTATGTCACATTATTGCATGCATTTTGAAAACATCATGCAAGTCGTCATACATTGCCGGCAAATACATACCACTTTTGACACCATAGTTGTGTCAACCCACAAAGAATTAAAACTCGTAAAATTTTCCTCGTACCCCCTAACCATAGATGAGAAAAACAATAATGATTCGGCAGTCACATGTTTTTAACATGTAAATCGAAAGTGAGAGACATTAAAATACAATTTAGGTAATCTAAGTCAACAAAGTGAAATGAAAGCGGTTACTAATGTGCTGTTACGCTGTTGTGTGGTCAAGTCATTGCTTAGTTTTTTACATATTTAAATTTCCTTGTAAATCATATATTGTTAGGTATGTGTTTGCGTGCAAAATATTGGCCGTCAGGTTTTCCTTACGGTTTTTTATTTACTTACGGCGATACTCAATAACAAATCGGTACGTATTAAGATAGTTTTTCTCATGAAAATGGAATTTTATTAATATTATTCTTAGCTTTTCAGAAAAACTATCTTAGAATTTGCCATTAAAGTGTGATATGACATCACCTCGATTTATAAGGGTATCGTACCCAAAGGGCAGAAACAGAACCCCAATACTGAAACTCTGATGTCTGTCCGTCTACTATCAGGCAGTATCTCATGAGCCGTAATTTCTACTCAGTTGTTTCAGACAAAAATATGTTAGCAACCAACTAACAAAGTCATAGCCGATTATACTGAATCCTCAGTATCACTTCACTCACACAAGACCGGTTGCTTTTACACAGAAGCCATGGTGCGGTTGATTATGGTTATGAATTCCTAAACGGAACATCTAATCCAATTACAAAACTTACATCAGATACAAGTTCAACCTACCAAGGTGTTCATTGACACCACTGGATATTACCATCAAAATCCAATCAAGATTATCAAAAGACCCGACTTTTTAACCCGTTAGCTCCCGACTCTATTACTTTCATTTTCGACAGCCATGTTCGTACGTGAACATTTGTTAGCAGTAGTATAATTAGCGGGCATTTTAGGGTTATTTTCATTTAATATAAAATAGATTCTAACACTTTAAGTATACCAATTTGTATAGCAAGTTAAATCCGGTAATAAAATTATAATAAACTGTTATTCTTGTTAAATTAAGTAGCGTTATGTCAGAGTTATTGGAGCAAGTTGTTGCGGCTGTTGCACACTGCCCAATACTGCTTTGTTTTTCTTAAATATAAATAATGTTTGAAATAATCTAGCTAAGAAACGAAATAATTAGTAGTATTTTTGGTTTATCATCATCATCCTAGCCTTTTTCCAACTATTTTGTGGTCGGCTTCCAGTCTAATCGGATTCACCTAAGTAGCAGTGTTTTACAAGGAGCGACTGCCTATCTGACCTCCTCAACTGTACCCGAGTAACACTATACCCCTTGGTTAGACTGGTTTTCAGAGTTTCTAGCTTCTGACTACCGGTAACGACTGTCAAAGATGTATGAATCACAGCCGGGACCCACAATTTAACGTGCCTTCCGAAACACTAATTAGTATTTTTGGTTAGGTGATTGAATTTCACGGACGACATTAAAATAGAGCAGAAGTCATACCACCAGGATTTGGCATTATTGTAATATTATTATGACAGGTGGGAGCCTGACAGCGCAATACACGGCACAGAGCGGCATCTCTCTTCCACACCTGCATGAACATTACTTTTATACGTTCCAGTAGGCCCACAGGTCTTTTCATATTTCCTCATCTTTTCGAAGCACGGAACAGCACTTTCATTATTTCCATGCTGCATTACCTAATCTAATAAATACGCTAATCGCTATACGCACGTATTTTGATTTATTACCCAATAAACGAATATACAGTTACGGAAAAACACATGACGGTTGCATGCTGCTGCACACTTTTTATCCTGGATAGCAAATAAATCGTCAAGAAGCCATTCTGCTGTTTCCGCGTTTGAATCAAATTGAATGCTTAAAAGGATTATGTTAAAAATGAAAAAAAAATCTGTCCGCAAACGGATGAATTTATGTAGATATACCTGAGGGTCTATCACTAGTTCTATAGTACTGTTGCCATTGTGACAGAGAGACATCGATTTACGTGTAGTGCGCTGTCCCGTTTGGACTCCTTTAATGATATCGTCTAAGTTGTAAAAGCCTAGGCCATCTGTTTATGTAAAACCTCTTTGCGAAGAAAATTTAAAGATGCTTTGTATATTTCACTTGACAGATTGTGTTTTTAAAGTGACCACTTATCTCGTCAGGCTAAGGAAATTATAAAATTAAAAATAAGTTGTGCAAAACATAGGTACCTAATGAGTACTCTGTGATCGCACACCGTTTTATTAGGTGTCGTTAAATTCCGATAAACCATTATTACCATTTAGTGGTTACGTTTTTTTATTTATGATCTGTTGGAGTGTTATTTTGTTTTTAAATCTTTCGCTAATCGTTTTGTCGTCAGCTGCTTTTTTTTAAAATTAATATGATAGGTTTTGCTGCTATGAAATTGTATGTTACGAAAAAAGTTTATACTGTTTTTATTGGCGAGTAATAGTTAAGTAATGTGTAATATTAAGCACTTTTGTAATTTGTAACATGTAACCAATTATCACCAAAGATAGTTATACTTTTTCAACCTCTAGGTATGCTCAAAGATAATTACCTACTTATTTATTGCGATTAGTTTTTCTGTTCTTAGCTTACAGGTCTTTAACATATGTATATCACTAAAGAAGTATTCATTAAAAAAGTCTAATACACCTAAAAATATTTAATAAATTGATTTTGTGCTGCGTGTATGTTTTTCATTTCGTATTTCTGATTCTATGCATACTTTGGCTTAACGATTCTATTTATACAAGATCAAAGGACAATAACATCTGTATTCACAACCAATAATAATTATTCATACAAAATAGGTACTGTAGGTACTTATTAAGATTAATGAGCTGTCAAAATGACAATCAATTTTCATCAATTACTTCTCTGCTATGTAAATGTAGATTAAAACAAAAATATAGATCCAACTGGCTGGTTTTAACAAAAAAGAACTGAGTAATTTATTATTGATGACATAAAGACTCTTTTTTACATAGCCTTTTTGCTCCTTAGCATAGTAACATTCGGTCACACTGTTAGAAGTTTACAAAACTTATCTCAATAAACTTTTATTCATACTTTTTGGTGTGAAAGATCACGCAACTTAAGCTCTAAATAATTATAATAATAGTTGCTATTGCCGTGAAAATTGACCCTTTGCGGAATATTAATTGTGTACCGAAGCTTTTCCCCATCCCACATCCCTTTACAAGAAAGCTCACAATTATTATTTACTTTCCATATCATTGGGACCAACAAGCTTTTGATTTCACAATTCATAAATCTTGTAGTTACCGCGTCAGGTGTTGTCAACGCATTACCCTGTAATGTGGGCAATTTGCAACTTCCCTGCGTCAGAGCGCATCAGGGAAAGTCGGGCCATCACTACAAAGGCGCCGCGCATGTAAATTGACCGGTTAATCATGATAATTTTGCAGTCAGCCTACCGCCATATCTTCAAGTAATATTATAGCAGTTATTGAAGCGGGACAGGGCACTACACATAATAATGCAGCATCTCTTTCACACCTGGAATAATCTGACTTAACGATATGGCCATTGGACATTTCATAAGCGCACCAGTAACGGTGTGTTGTGATAACAGGTATAATATCACCATTTGTTACTATCTAGAATCAGATGGTTACAAGTTATCCTTATTGAAAGCGGTTCGTAATTCATGAAGTCTCTATTATGGCTTGCGTATCTAGTGTGTGAATAATGTAGCTTTCATTGATAATATGTTTACTTTAAGTCTATTTATTAAAACCGTAAATGATTACAGTAAATATGATGCTGGATGCATGTAGTAAAATATTCCCTTTATTTATTGGCTTGGCAATATTTTGATAAGGTTATTTTTAAAGTAGGTATTAAGGTATTTGAATACAAATTGTGTAATTAACGGGATTAAAGGAGAATGACAAAGTGGTTTAAAACTTTTGTTTTGTGAATTATCGTGGTGCCTTCCGCTCATATCTAAGGTCTCCTATTGTGTCCGAAAATAGTCGGACAATCCCGATAATACGCAAGACTAAAGTCTGAACCAATGTAACATTTAAGTATAAACTTTTATTTTAAGAGTCGTACTTTTTTACCTAGACTTTTAACTCTCAGGCAAAGGTCAGTTATGTGTCTATGCATCGCCCTACGGCGTCGTTCCAAATTAAAAACATCAAAAAAAAATGAAATCCGATAATCCTATAACAGAGTAAGTCCGTGCATTCTTCAAATACCGTTCTTGGTAGTCTTGTATATTTATTGTGTTACGATGAAATCGCAATTATGAGATAAGCAAAAACACTTCTAAGCGAGGCTGCCATCTTCTGCCAAATCCCCTACCACCATCTCATAAAGAAATACTTGAATTTGTGGAAGAGAGACACTCAAGTACGCTTTGTAGAGTGCTGTCTCACTCCCACTCATACACCTGTCTTTCTTTATGAAGTAGAGCTAGGTACGAGTTCCCAGTTTTATATTTAGAAGTATAACTTGTAATTGTTTTCCGGCTATAAACAGCGTGTTTTATATTTGTTGTCACATCATAACTCGAGAAATCTAGCTGAAAATAAAAGACTTTATCTTCTCAGTTTACAATTTAAGACGTGTTCTAAGAATGGCTAACGTTTCTTAGTAAATATGACTTAGAACAAATAATAAGACAGATGTTGGACAGACTGTTTACTATCTGGTTAAACATGTGTATTGTCTTTGTGCAAATAGAGATTAACGTCAAAAATATGGAAATTAAACAGATAGTCTGTTTTGCAATAAGTGATGTGTAATACAATGCTTAGTAAAGGCCGGACAAGTGCGAGTCAGACTCGTAATCGCAGGATTCTGTATCTATGAACAAAGATCTAGAGCATAAAAACATGTTGTTTTCATTTATTTCTTTCTAGTATTGGTTGTGTCTGTGATTATTGTCTATCACGACTTTTGTCCATTTGCATTCAGATTTAGACATTTAAACAATCGACTTAACAAAATAATTAAAGGCCAGAAAAAAAATAGAAAAAAATATGTTTTTACGAACATACGACATTATAAATCTTCATTAACACTAACGATGTCAAAACAAGCTACTTCACTTCCAAACAACAACTTTTTTGTCAACTTATCTCAACTAAGTAATTTGACACTTGACAAGTTACGCATACGATTTAACAAGGCGATCACAACAAGGGATCATTGACTTATGATTGGCAGTTGTCTTAGATAAGTGATTGTCCGCCATTAATGATGTATTTAGTAATCGTATCAGATTTGCGACGATTTTTTACAACAAACTTGATGCCACTCACGCCTATTATTTGAAGCTCATTAGCTTAATACTTTGAATTGAAAACCACGTCCTGAAGTTAATTTTTGTATTATTGTGAGATCGTGATGACGCTCTGTGCGTATAATTTGCCGTCTCGCTTCTTCAACTGCCACTGACTTACTTTAAGACGTCGAAGGTTTCAATACCAAAAATAACGTAAAAACATGGGTATTACATCAATTACATGTAGAGCGGCTGTATTTAAGTTTAGTATGCACTGTAATTACGGTAGTAATGTTGTCTTCGACTGCTAATTAAGGAAATCAATGCATTACATGCTAAAATAAGGGTAATTTGTGATAAATTCTGTTATTTACAGGCGAAATTTGAAGTCGGCTTGCTTTTAAACATTTTCGGTAAATTATGACATTGTGCCGTTGGGTTAAGTATGTCTTCAACCATTTGCTTATATGAACATCCGAATTAACAGCGAAAGTTTGGAGAAAAGAAATTAAACGTAAACATATTTTATCGATCGGTACTCGCAGAATTCTTTAATTAGTCTGATATGAAATTATCGGACCTCATTAATTTCTATATTAACCAAACAGATTTTATTGCAAGCACATCTTAAAAAACCGAATTCGTTTTTAATCTGTGACAATGCAGTTAACAATCGCGTACCAATAAACCAGTAGGTTCAATACTACAAAATATTATTTTAGTAACTAAAACATGCAACCCACACCACCAAACCTACCAACCAACTGCTGAGCCAAACATAATGAAATGGGTTTTTTCTGGGATAAAATAACAGCTATTTCACGTTAATTGAAAAAAGAATCAACAAATTCAATTCATACAATCAGAAATCCTTTGATAAAAAACATAAAAAAAAGAAAAAATACACATGAATTGAGAACTACCTTTTAGAAGTCGGTTGAAAAATGAGACATCACTTTAACGAGCATTGCAGTATAGTCAAGGAAATATGGTATAACAAGGCATATTGTGTATCAAAGCAAGGAGGTTTGCGTCTTAACGATGCGAGCCTTTGTCAAGTAGGACAGCCCATTTGCGTTTTCTAATGCGATCTAAACATAACAAAATGCAATAACGAGGCGTATTCGTGATTTACAACTACACACTTTTATACGTTCGGTTACTGATTTGCCTGAATACTTAGTATATTGGTTTTAGAATGCCTAGAGTCGATTGTAATTTATGATCCGTCTTCATTTGTTGGATACTTATTTATGAGAAGCTGTGGTTTCGTATTTACAGATTATGAGAAAAGAAAGAAATTTGATTTATTAATTGAATCGATTTTTCAAGTTTTAGTTATTTTTGACATCAAAAGAACAGTTAATGGTTTGAATATTTGATAACCTAAAATATTTCTTATGTATTACCCTATATTCTACACAATACAATACAATAATACGTGCATAATACTCTTTCTTAGCTAATTTAGCGATGACAAATAATAATAAACAAAAGCACATCACGTGGCAAATTCAAGTTTCGAGCGAAAAAGTTGTGCCAACAAAACAACACAAACACGGCTAAAGCTAATACTGCCAACATTACGCAGACAATGGTGGTATAATGTCCGCCGTTAATCTGATCGCAACGCATTACTGAAGATATAAATAATGTAACTGTTCCTGCTACCAACACTAATTACATGCAAATGGGGCAATTAAGCTGCATGTGTGTGTAATCGTCTAATTAGAAACTAATTACGTTTGTGGCATTTGTTTTGCGTTTGACAGAAAGTTTTGCCATTCACCGTAGAAGTGAACCCGTACTAAATCAACGGTGTTTTGTATGTTAAAAGAGGTTTTAATAACTCACGGTAATAAGTCCTTACGACGAAAATTTTATATTCATTACCTTTATGAAGTAGTTAGAATGTAATTATTATGTTATATTTCTAATTTCCGACCTTTAAAATCCAGTGTCGGATGATCATACTCATCCATTTTAATGTTATGGATGTGCAAAAATATCTTAACTACATAAATATATAAATAAATATATAAGACAATACTAGGACCAGAAAATACCAAGCTACATGGTAATTCAAATTGCAATCGAGTTTAACTAATCGAAGTTATCAACAGAACCAGAAAAGTGAACTCGCATTACTCATTCGTAAACGATTCAGACCCTAGACTCATAATGCACTAAGTCTATTTATAAATATACTCATGACACACCAGATACATAAAAACAGGTCGTACCGCTCAACCTGTTACTCTAAGTAACAGGTCTACCTGTTCCGAAGCTATTACGAGGGTCCATTTGAAAAACCCTTGGATTTTACCTTACATCATTATTTCATTTCTCACGTGAATGTCGAGAAAATGACTGAATTCTCGTTTTATAAATTGTCACTTATTTTTTATCGCTTTTTAGATGTGATATTTCTTGTTGGAACAGGTATCTAACGCTTTGCTCTTCGGAAGAGTTTATCATACCATTGTATTAGAATTACTGCCGACAGCTATAAGTCATGTCTCGTCTTTGTGGTTTTTGCTAGGTTCTAAGTGAAAATTCATAGGTAACTGCGAATAACTTTGGGAAACAGAAAAGGAAAATATACAAATACTGGCTGAATAAAGCAGGCCTTGCAAAGTCACGTTTTAAAAAAATACATTGGTTCTAAAAATGTCTGCATTTTAAGTCGAGTGGTTGAAATAACCACGCCCAAACTACTGTAGGCGACGTTTCGCGGGATCGATCCCCGCATAGGACAAGTACCTACTTTTGTGATACACGAATTTTTGTCCTGATTCTGGGTGTGTTTGTGCATATGACTCGATTGTTTATGAAACCACTGCGATACAATGATGTAGTTTTTTTTTAAGAGGACAAAAACACAATCGTTTATGCATTAAAATAAATACCCTAAGCCACTTTTCTTAGCGTATTCTATTCATGTAATTTAGTGACATTTTAAAATAGCGTGCATCGAATACATTCACTCAAAGTAGGGTACATTCGTGCATTGTAAAACGGCATGTTACAATTAAGAAGCTCAACATTGCTTTCTTATTAAAGTAAGTCGGACAATGCTATGTTTGCGGGAATCTATTAATTTCCATTCACAGTTTAGACACGTTCGATTTTGATTGATGCTTAATTAATGCGGATAACAAGATTCTTTTGCGTTTCTGTATTCTAGGTAACTAGATTCTTTTACCGCAAGCAATTTCATTTGCATTTTACTTTTGTATTGAGAGCGTAAAATATTCTTTAAGTTTTGCTCGGTAACATAATTAGTTTTCATTTTTTTTAATTTAATCGAAAAAGTTTTTACGTTACTTGATATAAAGTGACATTAATCTTTTAAATTTTTATTTGGTCTACAATAAGAAACGAAATATTTTGATTGATTATTGGAAAAACAGTTCGAGTATCTTTGGAAGACTACCAAAAGTTAGACCAAAGGTTTACCTATTAGGACAATCATCCAACAATGACACGAAAGAAAACTGAACTTCAATATTATTAAACAGTTATTTACTATGCAAATATATATAAAGCCAGTTTCAAATATCATGTTATCGTCAAAAGGACTCAAAGAGAAACTATCTGAATCGAAGTAAACGCTCGGGTTTCATACCTCGTTTATCAATATCGTGAATGCAAGATCGCAAATAGAACTGTTTATTGGATATTGATAAATGTTATTAAGCTCCATAGAGGGTTAGCAAGGCGTTCTTGCATAAATATCGGGGAACATAATAAACTTGGTGCATTGAAACTGCAGGTAAAACGTCTGTACCTATACTGAAACGCGCATTATTTAAATGAGATTCATTGAGTGGTCTGACGATTAAATGTGCAAGTGCCTGTATCACGATGTGTCGCCTCGGCCAAGGATTATACGATTTGTTGGTGAAGTAAGTTTTTATTAGTCTGCGTTGTGTTCTGGAAGGCTGATGCCTCACTTGATGTGGAACTGTTGTGAACTCAGGTTGTCATGTTGATCGTGTTGACTGTTTTTGAAGTTCCGTACACAAAGGCACCTGGCTGTCACCAGGCTGTATGTCATAAAGTTTCATAGCTATACAGCTGAGATTTACGCAGGTCCCTTGCCGCAAAATCAACAAGTAATGAAATCGATAAAAAAAGATTTTAAGCAATGTTTGCAACAACCATAATGACGTGATGAACACTTGAAATTTCTTGAAGGAACTCCTATAAGTAGCAAATGAACTGCTTTGTTCTGCTTCAAAGCGATCAGCTGCATTCCAACTTAATTTGACAATGGCAAGGACAAAAAATGTCACCATTTCATAATTTAATTTCCATTTCAAGTACCACAGCATTGCATCAGCGCTATTATCTGTGAATACATCATACAACCGCGTAATCTTTGATATCAGTTAAACTGGCTTGTTTAATAGTGAATGTGCGGTAATTAGAGACTAATTAAAGTTTATATTCCGTATTTGTTTACACGTTCGTTCCACTTGATTTATTCCTAGTTTGTATGCGGGAAAACCTGATAGCAACTAATGCCTTTTAAAATAATATTAGTGCAATTGTGGAAGGGAGAAAGCGAGCTACGAAATGTCGAGCGGCATCCCTTTTCCACAGTTATAACAGTATTAGTTTAATACGATGTTGGTTGGCCCCCTGAATCATAGAACGCAAATAATGTTACGTTACTTTGAAATATGAATGGCGATTGCGAGTTCTAGTTTATTATGCTTAAACACTATGCTTACAAGGACTTGAAATTGTTGAGCGGTATATTTTCATGTCATATTGATTGTCCGTTTCAGTAAGTTATGTCTTAATGTAAATGCTTTGTGTTCAACGCGTAATTTGATTTGATGGCGGTCACTTTGATGTCAGTCTTTATAATTGGATTATACTGTAAATCGATCAAAATATAATGCTAAACTAAGATAACTGTGTGTCGCTATTTTTCAATCCCAATTCGTAAAACTTACATAAGAACGTTTTTTCCAAATATAGCTCCTATTGCAACTTTAACGATAAATGAAATAAAAAGTAAGTTTTTAAATATTATAAGCAACCTTTCGGTTTCTTTTAACTAAACAAGCTCTCTTTATAAGGGTTTTCTTGCTCCAACTTGTTACAATGAAGTCAAGCACAATTACATCAACAACCAACAAGATATTTAAAAATATCTCGCTTCCTTTCTCAGGCAACCTACCGCCATCTCTAAATTCCAGATGTGGGAACGAGACAGCGCACTACAAGGCGTAGAATGCCGTCTCTCTTCAACAACTCCCCTAACATTACTTTAGGAGGTAGTTAGATACACAGGTAGTGACAAATAAATTCTTCGTACGTGTTACGAGGTGTAAACGTCAAGTTTATAAGTCAGACGGGAAATGTTCCCGGCTTCTATGGCTTTTACAAGTGACGCATAGCAAGACGGTTTGTCCGACGTAATGAGACATACCCCATTTTAAGTGGAGGATTGTACCGAAATAATTGTTGGTAAATTTGAAATAGGTACTAGCCATTATATCTCGGTTGGGAATGTTTTTAATTAAATACTCGTTTGAAGGAGGATTGAAATGTAGAGCTGATATAGAGCTTTTGCTAAATACGGATATGATAATGATGTTTAAGATTTTTTTTAACTTAATGGTTATTTAACATTGGCATACTGAGGAAATAGCCAGAAATAGAGATAAATTTATACAATTTCCTATCTCAAACAAGAGCTTCTCCTAAATATCTTCTAAACAGCAACATTCCTAACGAAAACATAATCAAGCAACATTATCGCCGATTCATCAGTCCCGTTATTTGAGCAAACATCAATAGCACAATTTCCTCGCTATCCGAGGACGTTTAAATATACAAGTAATGCTTACGTTAATATTATCAGGCGTAATGTAAGGTGCAATAATAACAGCTCCTGGTCATGCGATCGCCATTGCCGATGTAAAAGTAATATTATTGCAACTGTAGGAAAGAGATGCCGCTCTATGCCGTGATTGCGCTGTCTTGCTTACTCAATTGGGAAGATGATACTTTGAAAAGTGTTGGTAGGCCCCCTGGTCATGCGATCGCGTTCGCCGTACATCTTGGATCGAAGGATTGTGCGCCTGACAACGCCGAGGGAAATAATCATCTCGCTTCTGTTATGCTGATTTAGTCCCCTACTATTTGTAACTGGGTGGGATTTGTTGTGGAATTTATGAACGTTTTTTAATGTTAGAACGAGGAATGCTGTCTTTTTTTGTAGTTAGCTATAAAGTTTATTGGACTATTTGAGATGATCCGAGGTGCCGCAGGATGTGCCATTGTAATTCATCCATGTGACACTGTAGGTTAGAGAAAAGTATCCACTTTTTTCATAGAGCACCAATGAGAAAGGAGAGAGCAGCCTTCAGCAGTAGGCAGCGATAGGCTGATATAGTGATAATAAGGATATGAGATGTGATATTTACACTGCTGCAACTGAGGGGAATTGAAGGTTGATAAATACCGTTCCAGTTTATTTTCGATCGCCAGGTCAAGTTATTTCCACATTTTTGTCACGGAATGAAATTGATACTTGCATTCATACGTTACTCGCAATAAATAATGGTCTTAGTACTTTCACAATATAAGAATGACGCAATTCACTGGATGACCACATCGGTAATGTCATGGAATTCTCCTTACTGGATACACCCACTTTGACCGTAAATATTTTAACGTTATTTGAAACTTATAAGATTTCTGTACGACTGTACTTGATAACGGAAAAAGGTATTGATTTTCTGCCGAAATAAAATATAACTTTTACTTTGTAAATAAACCACGTTTCATATTTTAGAGACATAAAGAACTATTAAGTGTCAAGATAAGTCTAAACCGCAATTTGATTATTTCATTTGCATATACATTTTTTGTAAATCGATGATCTCACACTTAAAACCAAAAACACACCCATAACGGCATAATTAAATTTTATTGGATTTATACATCAGCACGGGCCCATTAAAATAATAAAACACACCTTAGTGTTAAACTATAAAATAAAATATATAAAAACTATAAAATAAAATTACCTTGATTTCCTTGCAGTTAGGTATATTAATTTATAATGATTCTAACAGCAATTACAATTGTACAATAATGTCACTTTTTAAAAATTCATTGATACCTTCACAACACACGCAAATAAATCCACTAACTTTGAACATTAAGATCACATTAAAAAATAATTCGAAGTATTTTAATTTATCACTTATAATATAACACATGGTAGGGGTCCTAGTCCTAGTAGTCACGGTCTATGACAGTTGGGAGTCTACCCGTATGAGTGGTTTAGGAGGAATGCAGCCACTGGCACACCACTGTAACCTTGAGCTTAGGTCGTGATACAACATGAGCGAAGCGATTAGCGTGTTTTTAAAACGCATTAATAAACGAATTAAATAGTTCGCACTCTGAAATCATAACCACACGCGCTGATGATGAATTTTACTTGTTGTGTCCTAAGAAAGCAATAATTGACATTTGCGGAACGGAAAACGCGTTGAAAATACCCATTTACAAAGACAAAGTATTTAGTGGTAACCGAACGTATTTCGTGAAAGAGCTTACGTTTTGCACAAAAATAATTTAACAGCGTTACAAAAGAGTTCTACAAATTTCATATATGGATTTTAAAAATGATACTTTAACTTTAAAAGTAAATACATTGACTAAGGAAACCATAATCCGCTTCGCTCATCAAATAAATGAATGTACTTAAGTCCGGGGTTATGTGCGTAATCAAATCTACAAAGTTTCATAGCTACAGCCGGGAGATAGGCACCTGAGCAGCCTCAACTACGGTGCCTTAGTTACTTTGACTGCTATTACTGCCGATAGTACAAACTAACAAGATAGCAGTGTTATGATCGCTAGATAGCTGTAGTTAATTAACATTAATTCCGTCAAATGCCTTTTTACTTCATCTTCTCAGGCTTAGTTTCCACGGCGGTTTTTTAGGCGTAGATTTTAATTTTAGCATAAAATCGTTAACTAGATGAAAGATCGGAGCTTGCAGGGGTTGTCCTCGTCCCGGTAAAGCCTAAGCTGAGTAAACTCCTGTAACTACAGTTTTTAGTTTTAATTACCCGTTGCTAAATTAGTCTTTTTAATGACTTTTCTTTATCATACGCCATCCATCACTAATCAAATTGCAGCTTTAAGCTTTCTTTTTAATTTTTCTCCTTCTCTAGTTTAAAATATTTAACTATAAGGTGCAAAAATGATATGGATAAACTAATTGATTGACTTGACTGAGTATGCATTCAGAAAACCATCCTACTTAGCAGCTTCCCTACAATGTAAAGTTATGTATGTGGACTATGATTCTAAACGGTTTAACACGAAACGAGAAAACAACACCTCACGGGCGTAAAATGAAATATAATGCGTTGTTAAACATTATTATTATTCAGTTAAAGTATGTGGAAACTATTAGCTGCGTCCTAGCCGTGCGATACCATTGACTTATAACCTCACATATTTTACTGAACCCTGATAGGCGGAACTAGTGTTAATGGTAATTTGTGACTGCTTGTTTATGCACAAGTTGTTCGTTAGTTGGTTTAATAGAAATTGATATATGCATATGCCTGGTGAAAGACTCAGGACAGAATACGGGAATAGAAGATTAAAAAGAAAAGAAAAATCTTTTTCCCGCTCTATAATTGGCACTAAGATGACATACCGATGAAGTTTGCGTATCCATTCATGTAATCATGCATTTTTATTTTATCTATATATTGCTGAAAAGCGACTGCCGCACCTAGCGTTTAAATCCTTGTGTCTCTGGGTTATTGTTTTATTGCTAGGATCTACATATGTATGTATTAACTGCCCTGTTTCAAATTCTTCCATAATTCAATTCCATCCAAAGGTTGTCTGGAAGAGAATGCTTTTTAACGATAAGACCGCCTTTTGAACTCATCATATTTATTTGTATTGACCTAATTTGTTTTCCCTTATGGTGTACAATAAAGAGTATTCTATCTATCTATGTACATTTAAAATAAGTACTAAAAAAACTAAAAAAAATAATTAAAATAATGCATCAAGAAATAATTTATTTTTGGCCGATGCAGAGAATAAAATTAAAATACCCTAATAGGCTACATAAGCTTTTAAAGCCGGTCTATTGTAAATGAGAAAGCGTGACGACGCACTACATTGCGAGTAGTGGTATCTCTCTTGCACACAGGCAACAATTCCTCTTATAACCTCATACTACCCACAAGCTGTGATGTTATCGCCCAAGTAACACACAAGACGTATTTAATTGCAGCCGGAGTCTAAAAATAGCAAATATTATACTGGAATATATTATGCAAATGCAATCTATTACGTTGTAATTATTCATTAGCTTGTTGTCATTTTTTACTGCTATCAGTCGTTTCTCATGCATGCGTATTTTAATTAACACCAGCCACAAGAACAAGAACTTTATACATTGACATTGGATTACATAAAAAAAAACGCATAACTTAATTCACAAGTATCCTGACTTTTCCTCAATCGCCCGACTAGTTCGGATCCAAAAGAAGACCTTAATCATGAGCCGCAGCGAATAATTACGAATTGTCCTTTTGACCTGTATTACATACTATTTTTGGCTATCATTCAAACTCTACGTTGCCTAAAATTATTAATTACCAATCCATTTCAGAATTGGTCGTTACCTATAATTCCAACTACAAACTAATACAACCGGACGGACTATCGGCTCCCAACCATATTCAAGCTCCGCTCCAGTTTCAAAATGGGCAACCTGATAGACTTCAAGTCCCGTCCCACGTTGAAGAGCGAGGCTACGAGAGCTATCGAGCCTCGTAAGACAGGGCGCAATCTGGCGCCCGCTAATGGCCCGGTATGCACATTAGCGCGGATTAACTGCTTCGCCCACAAACTAATAGGGCTGTCACTTGTACAAAGTAATAATTTTCTGGTATGAGAAATGATGTTGGTTTTTCTGTTCGGAGTAATAAAAAAGGGGTAGTTAGTTATCGTTTTGTTGCAGTTTTTATGAGTTAACTTGCCAGTTACCATAAAAGATGCAGCTAACTAACTTAGTACTTAAACACTGTTATGGATTGATCATATAAGTGAATATTAAATTTATATTTCTTGAGTAAGATTAGGAAACTGTATAAACATCTTTTCATATTCATAATTTGTTCCTAAATTAAAACATTATTTATCCGCTATTTTTATCAACTTTATAACAATTTTTTTCGTTAGTAATATTTTTTTATGAAAAAGACACACTCGTTAAAGATTATTTATCAAAATGAGCTTTTTCCATATTATGGATAAGATAATTTCAGAATTTTATCTCCAGTAACTGACAACCCTACACCTCTGGTCGGATACGCAACTGCACATGATCGTTTCGATGTGCGGTCTCAGAGATTAATAATGACGAATAGTTAGAGATAATAACTAGTTAACTTAGTAATGTGTTTCATTTCAATCTTGTTGCTAACACATTATGATGAGAATGAGATCTTGTGAGCTGCCTCCACTCGTACAATTGTAATTACGATCGAAATCTGATACAGTTACAACAATTATGCTGTGTGTCATTCAATTTGTGTTAAGGATTTATTAGAAATTCCTGACATTAATCTGGTATAGGCAAGCTGACTTGTATGAATTTTGACTTTACAGATAGCCGTGTGATGTTTAACAAATGTTTGAATAGTCCAAAAAGTAGAAATAATTAAATGATTTAAATAGAACCTACTATAAAGTTGACTATTAGATCGTAAGAAAACAATTACAATCTATTTTAACCGCCATAAATAAAATCTTGAAGAAAACAGCCATAGCAAAAAGTTTATCTACATCTGTAAAATTACAAATTATAAAAATATGCTTTTCTGTATCGTTACAAAGTAATATTATCGCAGCTGTGGAAAAGAGATGCCGTTCTACAGGTAGTCTACTGTCTCGCTTCCGCAAGAACTACAATATAAATTTGAGACGTGTTGTACAAAAACGAAAATGATATTAAATGTCTATCTGTCTCTAAATTACCCCTTACAGCAAGAGAAAACCTAGGCTATTTGAAACTAATTGCTTTATACTTGGTCTTCAAAATTATTGAGGAGATTAAAATTTCACAGATATTACAAATTACTATTAAAATTTATTTTTGTTGCTAATTTATAATTTCTCTTTTAATAGTGTTACATTGTGCATTGGCTATAATGAACAATTCCATCTTAATAACACAGTAAATGTTATTATTTTCCCATGAAAGCCTTGTATTTCTCTATTATTTAAAAAAAATATTATATCTATATTTTTATACACAAGAGGTGGTGTTTGTAAGCATTTGAAACTCACTAAAATTGTCATTGCCGTCTTGTAAATTTTTTGGGTGGCAAAAACAAATTCACGACAAACACGCTCAACGTACGGAATCTTACTAACTGTTAAACGAAACCGTCTAAATTGCTGACACCATTTTAATACAATTATAATAATATCAGTTCCCATAATCACACAAAAGTAATAAATTGTTTATAATGCTCTGTTAACACTGAGAACGTGTTAAAAACACTAAATCATATGTTTGATAGGCCGCCTAGCCGACAGCTGTCTAACACTATCTGACAATGAAAACAGATGCAATTGAAAGGAAACATAATGGAAGCCATTGGCCAACGGCGGATAACATCCAACAATCAATCACTATAGTAAGCGCTAAATGTTCCTTTACATACGTTAAGCCCATAAATGATATTTCATGCTAGTAAACTGGTAAGTACAGTCACATTGATGTTATAAAGCGAAAGTTTTTGTTTTTGTCCGTTTGTCACATCTTCAAGCTCAAACGGCTGGATTTTGGATGTTTTTTTTTATAAAATTTGGCCTGAAGTGTATGGATGTACCTTCGTTCCTTTATTAACACAAAAACCCCTTCCACTTTCAAGTTCCGTGGGTAAAGCCGCCTGGTGTAACGAATAAATAATAATTTAAGAGGACGGATTGGATTGGAGACGTCGAAATACGTGCAGGGATATTTGGAAGATTGCAGCTTTGGTTTTCAAGTTCCATAGTTAAGAGTATCATGTTTATGTTTATTGACTGAAATTACTAAAAAAATCCACATTATAATATTCTTTAAAACGCTCACCAAGTAAAAATGACAAATTAAATTCTATAAAAATATTTGCCGCTCCCATATAATTGAAAAAGTTTGCGAAAACGATGCCGTGTTGTTATATGTCCGCAAAAAATATAATAACATAAAATTGTGAACGAAATTACGTGTAATGGTAGTTTGTAGAAAATTTAAAATAACGTTTATATGTGTATTATCTTGATACGCACAGACTTTCTATTAAATATCCAGGAAAACGGTCGCACGCCACTGTTGCTTTCTAGGTATTCATTTTTGTTCATTGTTTTTAAAATAAGAGTTACATGAAGCAGGCTATTTATCTATACTTCTATACTGATATATAAAGCTGAAGAGTTTGTTTGTTTGTTTGAGCACGCTAATCTCAGGAACTACTGGTTCGAATTGAAAAAATATTTTTGTGTTGAATAGACCATTCATCGAGGAAGGTTCTAGGCTATATACTATCATGCTGCGCATAAAAGGAGTGAAGATACAATAGAAAATGTGGAAAAAACAGGGAACATTATTCATCTTCGAGAGCTTCCGTGCAATAATTCCTAACTTATATCTTCTAACCACGCGGACGAAGTCGCGGGCAACAGCTAGTTACGTTATATATATGTATGTACGTATAATATATTGAACCCGCAACGCGAGGCGAACTTACTAATCGACTATCGTGCAGTTTACTTCGTCGACTCTGTGAGGACAATTTTGTTGTAAAGCACGCAATTTCGAATCGAAAGGCATATAATGAAGAATGCATATTTCTATCAAACAATCTAACCTGCGGCGACCAAGGTTGCTTCTTTGCTGACTTTCAAAGTAAATACAAAAATGAAGATCGATATAAAAATAAAAACATTTGAAATTACTTATCCAGATTACTAACGTATTTGATACACAGTACAGTACCTACTAATCAGCCAAATGACAATAAAGTATGTGTTTAACAAAAAAATATAATTATAACTGTATTAGATTTAAATACCCTATACTATAAATAAATTCAATAAACAGCAGCAGGTCAGCAATAAAGTTACAGATTTAAGATTGCATGTGCATAAGTAATGACAGTCTAACCATCCAGCAATCACGAGGCTACCCGATCAACTCGATTTAACTCGAATATCTCCAAGAAGCTGATAAACAAGCCCATTAAATGTGGTTTAAATACTTTTTCAGTCGTTTCCAAGTCATCGTGAAGATAAAGTTTATTTATGAAAAGGATAAAGTTACTTCCAGTAGTCATTATTTCTATTTTAAGCCTTATCTTTCAGATCAGAATGAGCCTTTAACACGCTGCCTTAAGATTAACAATAATTTTTATATCTGATACTCTCGTTTGATTTAGCCTCCTAAGATAATAAAATCAAACGATAAACCTGGTTAAGTATATGTTCTACATCGTTCTTGATGATACTTATCGTTTTTAATTATGTCTTACAAGTTTTAGTGCTCTTATGCATACATGGTTACCGATAGTTTGAAATCTTAGCAAATTATGGTTGATATATTGAGCTATAAAGTCAAGAGCGATTTTTACTATGATTAGCATAACATACCTAGTTAGTTTTTACGGCTGCCATATCCTCATATGGCTTAACGCATATTATTTTGTATGTTTTTAATAAATATAAAAATATACCATCAATTCCGACTTAATTATAATTATGGATAGCACCGTAAGGAGAATTAAATATAAATTGTACTTTATCAACCATCTCTCGTGATATCTTGAATTATAAAAATACATACAGTTATTAGAAAACACGTGTTTTAAAAAACAAAAGAATTGCTCGTTCATTAAGTGCAGCCCAGCACAGATGGATCATTTGATAAGCGATATGGTATGATTTCACTTAAGGGCCTCGGAACCAAACAATTAATCAAACCACGCTTTCGTTGTTTTCCAATTTGACTAATTTAAAGTTTCCGCTTATTAAAACAAACAAGGCAATGAGAACATGCTATCATAAGAAACTAGAAAGCGTGTTGCGAACAATTAATTCGACATGTTATACATGACAAACGGGTATCAGATCTTATTTCTGTAGCTCTCGTAGACTTACTCTGGTAGTGTGACTATCAGTTCATCAAACTGTTGACGAATGCCTCGAGAACTCACAATGGTGTAATGACGGATTATGACGCTTTGTTCATACTTGTTTTGTTTTAAGTACTTAATATAAACATTAAGATAATACTGTTGATGAATTTTGCTGATGATATTGTAGTGTTATGACAATTTCATCTTTTATATTTAATTAAATAACACGTAGCATTTTGTGTTTTCAGATATACTTGCAGGAATGATGGATGATTAAATAAATAGTTCAAAAGCAGGGCTTTCATTTTCAGGCCTATCAATAGAAAAATGTACTAATTTTTAACTACTAAAACAAAATTTAAGCACCTTATAAATTCATAAAAACAATTAAAACCTTCAAATGAATCTTCTTGTTAGTGGAATACTAATTAATCATTCTAAAGGCGTGTAGATAATGATGCACCATTTTAATTACTAACAACCAATAAGGTTCGTTTTAAACAATTAACATGACGTGACCCTCGTTAATTATATATTTTCTTCGTAGTTATAATTATTTACATTCCATGGACTCATGCTTTGACGAAATGCTCGTTGATAACTGCATGGGTTTGGTAGGGTTAGATTTAACTTATTAATGTTAAAAATGCGGATGTTCGACGGAATATTAGCTACTCATTTATGCAAAAACTGTTTAGCGTGTGTAGATGAAAATATGTACTTTGATGTAGATTATATAAATTTTTGAGATTGATTAATTTCTATGTGTAAAAGCCGCTAGTAAAATCGAGTAGGTACTTAAGCCCTAACCGAACTGATTTTATACTTTGTCAAATACGATTGAAATCTGGCATATTTCTATAGAACACAATTGACGTAGTTTCTTTTAAATTGTTTTATATCTGAAGTTCCGGTTTGAAGCAGTTACAGTATTGTTGTAAACCAATTGAATATCTTGTTTTAAAATATTACGACAGTGAAATGAGTTGGAATGATTTAAAGTTTTTTTTTATTTTTATTGTTAACAGACATGACACTTACTTACATAATAACTTCTCTTAACGGACTTTAACATGAAGCATAATTAACTTTTTGATTGCGCTAAGAGTAATATTACAGATTATGTAACATTTTCAATACTATTTAATACTTAAGTGTCAGTCAATTTGATAACTTCTTGTACCGGAAATAAATAGATTTTATGCACTACTAAAAAAAAGATTCCCCCGTACCGCTTATAAAAGAGAGGTGGTTGTAAAATGAAAAAGAGATAGCGCTCTATGGTATATATAGCGTTGTCTTGTTTTAAGAAAAAGTTCTCCTTCCTCCAATTGTAATTACAAAAACTTAATAAAAATAACTACACAAAATAATGACTAAAATGAAAAACAAAGATAAGATTTGCATCCCATTTTATAGTATTTTAATTACAAAGTAATTGCAGAAATTTAGCATTTTTCTTGCGGCAATTAAGCTGGGATGCTTTATGAAAAATCTAGACTGATAACTAGCCGTGCAGCGCTAATTGAAATGTCAGGATAATTATAGGAAGGGATAAAATGTAATTAGTTTAATTAGAAGAATGGTTCCATTGTTCTTGGAAGGCCATTTATTTTTTCTTCTTATTTAATGGATGCTGAACGCAAATAGGCATGGTTTTATAATTTGATATTGTTGAACGTTAATCTTCGTTATATTTTACGCGACATCAGTATAAACATTCTGGTTTTGAATTATTTTTCAATAATTGATAATAAATTAACTAATCAATGACAGCTTGTTTTGTTTTTGCAAGTTTCGTTAAATACGTTCCATAATTATCTAAATGTAATTCCAATTTTACTAACTATTGTCAGATTCTAAAGCGAATAAAAAAAAACCAGAACACTTTTGACGCGTCTTTGACTATAGTAAATGATATCAATTTATACGCTTTTAATCCATTACCAAGTTCCCATGATGCAAAATACACTTTAATGCGTAAACTGGTTTTACACGTAAATGGCGCCAAATGTGCAGATAACCCACTACCACAATACAAAGTAATATGACTGCAGATGTGGGAAAGAGATGCCGCTCTACCCTGTGTAGTACTCTATCTCGCTTCCACTTAGCAATCATATTATTTGAGGACTTGAAAGTAAGCTCAAAGAACATTTTATGATTAAGTTATTTATCATAAAACAAACTGTATCTGGGAACTTTGAAACAATGTTATGGCAATTACGTTTTTATACAGTCAATTGTTTAATGATTTGTGTGTGTATTAAATAATTATCTGGATATTGTATTAGGTCTTCGCGTCTTCTTTTAATTTCAGATCATCAGACATGCTATTTTTGGGGATGAGTTATTTTATAGTTCTCATTTAATTTTCTCTTCTTCTTCTATTTTTAAGTGGCAGTTTGTTCCAATATTTGGGATAAAAGCAAATTTTAGATTCAGAAATCTGTAATTCCCCAGATTAATGTTTAAATAAATACCTCAAAATACTACCATCTGTAATTCTGTTATTCTTAGATAGATAAATGATAGAAGGACTTTTACTTACTTGCTTACTTTACTTGCTACTAATAACATCCTTTTCCTCATACCTCGATATTCTATACTAGCATAAAAACAAATGGAGATTCCGAAGTGTACAGTCGTATAGTAGTCACAACCTGCAGTTGACATTCAGTACGGAACCCCCACGTTGCAAATGTTCTGAAGCTTACTACATATTATTATCATGTCAAAACGTCATTGTCTTTTATAGCTCGTAGAAAACATTGTCTTTCGAAGTTTATTTCATCTTTTTCAAGCCTGTGTGGCCAGTTTTCTAGGAATCATTTATTATGATAGCAATCGTTACATAGGAATTACGCTTAATAAAAATGCCTTCATACATCTTTATACTGCTAAATAAAGTGCGCTTGTATGCAATAAAAGGAGCCGAACATTTGTTGATTGCTGTTTAATTGCTAGGGTATTGTGGATATAAGTTTGCGTCAATTACTAGGATTCGATTTAGCGCAGGTTTTATCTTCGTTCGATCTGCTTGTAATCCTCACAAATGCTTGGGAAAAGTGAAGGTTATTTTATTTTTCACCCCTAACCATTATCTTTCCCCATGAAACGATTATTAAATTCCATAATGCCGGAAATCACATTAAGCTGTCACATCGTCATACGTAAAACTTTGACGACGTAAAACATCGTTTAATCATAGCGCTTCTGGCACGTGCGCTGTTATCAAAACTATCAAATTAGTGGTAGGGATCAGACAGTAGTGCTGGTAATAGCTTAGAGCCAATCCTGATATATCCTGAGTGATTCAATGATGACACTAAGTAAATTGTCCTTTAAGTCTCATGGTGTGTCTCTCATTATCAAGAAGAATGTAGAGACAAATAGTCACTTTGGAACGTCACTTAGATAATTGTTGGTGATTTAGTATTCGGCCAAAGCTAATCAACTTTTGAGTATAACTTCAATTGTTACTCAACTTACCCCTTTGATAGGTGTATGTTAGCCTGTTAGCAATTTGAGGAGATTTTAAAAATATATACCAGCGAAATATATACATATAGTATATTTATCAAGTCTAAAGTGTCCAGGAAGCTGTGTATTAACGTATAAAAGCAGCGTTATCTTAAATCATTTTATTATTATTAATGTAAGTGTGCGTTTCATTACTAGTAAAGGTGGCTTTAAAAGATTCTTAGTTATATTTATGGTAAGCTTTCCTCATTACTTTGCTTAAGTTGTCAATTTAAGTACCTACTTGTAGATAGTAAAAAATAATTTATGTAAGACCAGAATTTGTGTAATCCACCTATGCTTGTTCTGAGTCTGAGCTTCTTTGTGCATGTGTGTTAAGGGTTTGTGAAACCATACGCTACACAAGGATTTAATTTCTTAGAGCGGGAGTCGTTTAAAAATCGTATATATAGCAAATTTATCTCTTTCATTGTTAATCAGCTTATGCAGCTTGTATCTGCTATAGAAGTAGTCAAGTTAAATGGCGATGATTTATTTATTATTGAATATGAGTGAATAAAGGGCACATATTATCTATGAAACCTTTTTTATTCAAGATTTCATCACTCTACGGTAAAATTGTGTTATGAAGAACTTGAAACTATTTCTGATTCTTGTTGTGTAAACTATTAGTAAGCTATTTATCCGAATCATTTAAACTCACCTTGTGTATTTAAATTCGTTGTCGTATTGTCAACGTTGTGTGTTGAATCGTTCCGAATCTTGAGTGGATCTGAAAAAAAAATGGTAAAAAACAATGTTCTTTTATTTTTATTATTTTCAAATCTAGCTTCAGTGTTCACAAAACATTATAAATAAAATCTGGCTGAATGAAATAAACTGTCTCACGTTACAATGACATTTCTGAAAGAGACCAACCAGCAATAAGACATTTTTACAACATACACCTATCTTACAAAATATGTTGTAAATAACACGATAAACTCAAAACGCTGCAATATTCTAAGAACCACATTCAGGCATTAAATTAACCATAAACCTTATGAATGCACGCCATTTCATATAAAGTTTTGAAGCAGAAATCAAACTTGTGACCTGCACGACAGCAGTGTCAACCAACCGCTGCGCCTTTACGAGCAATTTTGCGCTAAAATATGTGGATATTTACATATTAGCCACACGTACCTAGTTCTAGCCTCATTTATATTCGAGCGACAGGTCAAAATGATCTTAGTTATCGATATAACAGTTACTCGATAAGCATCGATTTTAATCGATTTTTCGTTAAGAGATTTTGAAGTTTTAAGTGCGGTTTTGATTTGTTATTCTGCTTTAGATAAGTACATAAAATAAAATATATTTATGTTGTAGAATACTGTTTCGTTTTTTATCGATGTCTTAATATTTTTATGTAAGCGGCCATGCATTTGATAAGAATACGCTATTAAACACGAAAATATTTACTGACATTATATTACGCACTTCAACAAATGGAACAAAAGTGTTTATTGCAAAATATTACTTAAACATGACGAAAACAATTTCACTTCCCAATGTAAATGTACTTTCTTTACTATTAACGGTAACTATATGGAATTTGTTTTATACATAATTATTACATAACCGTTGCCATGACGACGGCTCAGTATATGGTTTTAGTTTTAATGGCGCGCGTACACATTATTATGGACAATTTGCTTCGCATATGGACGTATAATTGATCTTTATATCTCGCTTCCGTTTGATACTTGTTAAGGCAAGGAAGCAGCTATCTCTAAGATCATATAATAATTTACAGTAATCACGTTTATTAGGCCGAGGTATTTTTTCCCCGCCAAAGTGTTAGAAAGAAGCGAAAGGGCACTAAAATTGTAACTAGATGCTACGTAATTTAAGGGGAGTGAAATTCTAATTTTAATTTTAATTTGTGTTGAACTTGGCTGCTGATCTGCCGTGCTTCTTGATCATAATTTAGGGTTGCAAAACGTTGTAAACATCATGTCAATATCTACTGTAATTATATGTGTTTAGTCTCGGCTAGTGGAAAGCTTACATATCACTAGATACTTCTTGAATCATAATGAAATATGTGAAGAAGAGTGTGCAATGTTTTCATATTTTTAAAGAAGTTTAAAAATGAAAAGTGTACAGACATTATGTTATCTTCTCAAAATAAATTACATTATTCATAAAATAATTTAAATGAATTTAGAATTATCATTTAGCGAGAGCGTTTGTTTTACCAAAATTTTCTTCGGTTGACTGTTCTAATTTCTATTCATTCAAAAGTTCACAAATATGAACATTGAGCGATATTAGCTTTAACAAAGCAAACCAATCTCCAAGAAAATTAACTTTAAGATAACAAACAGTTAGTCAATTTGGCATCATGTTAGTATTAATATTCAATCAGTGTATTCGAACCGGAATTCAGCCGAATACGATCAAGGAAGCATAACAATACACAGATACAAGCGAATCAAACGCGCCAGATCCCGGTACTAATCTATAACCCAAGGCAATCTATTCTGATAAGATAGGAATAAATCTTAGAGCGGGTTGCCTAGTACCCATTAGTGGTTACCGGTATGGGTACAATGGGCAACCACGGGATATTGGCATTCAAACGTAGATCTTACATGAATGTGGGCTGCAGGAATTTTCAATTTGGAGATATAGGGAACCTGATTGATCGTCAAGAGGTTAGCCGGAGCTTGGAACCGCTTCCAATGTCGTGAAGTTTCAATAAGAGTGATTATTGTAAAGTAGGATTCAGCCCCTCGGTCAGGGTTATTTCTCACCGAACAGCCAAAATTTAAATAATTCTTAATCGATCATAAGATTGATTTACTTGAAAAATCTAAGTATTTTTTAATTTTTTTTTTCGTTGATCCTGAATTAAAATACCGAACGCATTGATAGTCAACAGCATGATCCAGTTCATTTAGTTGTTGTTGTGTCAACAGTTGTTGAACTTTTTATTTATAATAAATGAGGTTATAGTGAGGCTTTTCTTTTACATGTACGTAGGCTAAGGTTAAAAGGTTTTTTCTGAAGGTCATGAGTATGTAAGCTCTATTTTGAACTTTTTATACGAAAATCATCGCATAAACTTATCGTGTTTATTACATGATACAGTTATTAGTTACCCCATAGATTTTATGGAGATCGTTTCCTGCTGTGTAAACAAATTAAAATTATAGAACCAATCTACCCTCTAGCGCATTCAGTGTTTCAATGTAAACCGTTATAAGATCAATATGAAGCTAACACTATCAATAATTATGATAATCAATAGGTATCTATGACAGAGGAGTGCTTACTTGTTCTCTGCTCTAGTTAAAAGTGTGCTCAATGTATTGCGGGTTCGATCCCCGTACAATCTGTTTTTTTTTTTGATAATAATATTTTTATATGCTTATAAAAAAATGTGTGTTACGCTCATGCTTTTTTGAATGTTTGTAGAACCCCACGATAGCAGCATTCAATTAAGGAGGATTTGTTTTTGTTAAACAAGTTATAATTTCAAGTTTTCAAAGTTAAGACAGCGCAGATAGTCGGTCATGGAAAACCTCGTGATGAAACCTAGATTCCGAAGTGGAATCGGAAATTGCAAGTGAGCAGGCGCGGTGATCAACGTTTGTTCCACCTCTTTATGGATGGACACGTCTGGTTAGCACTGGTATATTAACATTTATATTCGATGAACATAAAGAACATGTCACCAAGAACATCACTGAGTAAATGAGCCCGATTAGCATTCATGAGGTTGTGACGAGCACAAATAATTGCTCAGTAATGTAGAGTAATGATATTGACTTCAAACAACTCGTTGATACCCCCAACTTGTCCTTACAAATAAAACGACTACTGAACGCTGTCGTTTACAAGCATAAATTAATCTTACAGGCAGACAACACTAAGTAGGTACAGCAGGAAAGTACAGTCGCGATCAAAGCAATCTTGCACCCAATAACGGTCCTTGAATCGCGGTGAGCAGGCGTGTAAGGAGGCTCTAATTGCAATATTTACATTTAAATCGAGCTCCTTCGTTGTTTAGTCGTAGGTCCCAAACCGATGTTAACACGGCCGCTGCACGCGAAGGTACTAACCAAGATTTATCGTCGCACTCTCGGACAGGCCTGACCTAAAACACACTGCATATACCTTTTTGTCCGACTGCTGTTTCCATGGAAAATGTCATGATAAATCCGACGTGGACAATGGTTACATGTCATTTAGGTACCTTAGTTATTGTTCCGAAGTTTCAGTGTCAAGAACACAAGATATGTTTAGGACTTAATGTTGGGCTTCAAAATAAAACAATGCTTTACATAATTGACTTTCAATAGATGTTTAGGCGAATGGCAGACACTTAAACGACGAATTTCTAATCTGCCCGCCACTATTGTCATAGTCACATACAATACATTGAAACGTCGGTGCCCTTTCACACTATGGCTTTTCCTGCCGAGGCTAATAAGCGTATGTTTGTCACAGACGCTACAACAAGGCAAAGTATGCGTCACGCTAGCGCAGAACAAACTATACCCTTAAACTGTAAAACCACTCACACTTCAATAACTTAGTTACATTTCAAGATAGATTTTTACATTATGAGATTTTGGTCACCGCTAATCAATTCAAAAACAGCTGCGCATCCGAATTAGAACCATATAATGAAAACCTTTTTTACATCTTTCGGAGAATTTCTCTTTCGTTGGGTACGAACTCCAGCTGGGTTTAAAATTAACTTTATATCGAGCAAAAGCAGCTTGGCTCAAGGTGCAGTTGACTTGGTTATCTAGAGAGTTGGCGGAGTATTTGGGTCACAATTATAGCAACGCAGCATGTTTCAGGATACATTCATATACAAACTAAAATTCTAATATTATTTGGCTAAGTAACTATCCGAGTGAAATTTAAATCTTATTTTCATTTTTCCTTAACTTAATAAAATAGTAAAAATCTGACAAAATCGTAGCCTGAACTAGGTAAAACCTCTGTTTCGGGAAATGAAAAATAAGGCATTAAGGCAAAAAAAATAAAAATTAAACTATTTTTCTGCCCATGGCAAGAATCAGATCATATTCTTCAGGCCAAAAGAAAAAAAAGGTGTGAATAAAATACTGGTACAAAAAAAACTATCATCAGCTAAGGCAATATATAAATGGAAGCTAAGACCTCACGCACACCTGTCACATTAACAACTAACGAGATAGTTACAGTATTTATGCCTAACTAGCTTCCGACCACGACTTTGTTCGTGTGGAAAATTATAATGCTCCAGGGACCGAAGCAGTCCATTAATATGGAGATTACTTTAAATATGCAATCTTAATATAGGTGCCTACCTACTGATATTACGAGATTGGCAGAGATTCTATCCAACTGTAAGACTGATTACGACAGAATTAATTTCACTGATGTTTGGATCAATGGCGGTGGCACTAATAGCGATATCTTTTAGACAATCTTTGAGATATTCGAGTCTAAAACAGATGTTCTCTATGTTATGCAAAGCTTCGTGTTCGCAATTTCAACAGTCTTACTAAGTATGACGTGGTGAGAATGGGGCTTCTGGTGCTCACGCACCTGCATCGATATACAAAATGTGATCAAAAAATAAAAAATCCATGAAAACCTTTCCTTCGTTCATAATTCTATAAATTCATGTAGATATGCCATTTTAATCATCGATAACATAAAACTTTCGCATCTGTAGCTGTCACCTAGTCGATGTATCTCTCAGTAACAAATGTATCAACATTGAATATAAATCAGATCCACTGTATTCTTTCACTCTTCATTTTTGTATGCCATCTACGAGGCACATGTTGCGACAAATCGCTTGCATCGCGACATGTCGACAAATCGTTGTGTCGACAGTATCGCGCGATCGATGCTTTATTATTCTTTAGCACAATAAATATTGTACATGAAAGGTATTTTATGTGAGCGACGAATAGTTGTAACTATAAAAAGAAAGAAAATACTGATAGTTTTTTCTTTAAAAGAGACTTTGTGAGGCCTGGGTAGAGAGTAGAAAAGCTTAGTTTTACTCGTTAACAAAAATAGTAAAGCTATTTCTTTTTTAGATCTTAACTACCAATCAATCAACTTTAAAGAAAGTTTAATGTCTTGAACACTCATTCAACTTATTGTCTTAATTACCAAAACTTGAAATTATTCTCAAAGATTAAGAAAAACAAAAGTATCTATGCCCTTATAAATTATCTTAATACGCGTATATTAGTCAGTAGTTAGTAACCATAACAAGCGACACCTTTAATCTAAATGGTTTAGAACACAAGTACATGTTCTACGGTCTTAGAATAAAAAGTATATCTAGCACAGTAGCGCGCTATGTAATGGATTGTCCGGACACTGAATATTGTCCGCCCCCCGGCGCGACGCCGGACGGGAGCCAAGAATGTGATTTATATCAGCTCACTACCAATTATATTTACAACGCAACTAAGAAAGTGTGAAAACGATCTTTTTAAAAAGTTTTTATAGGTTCTTTAAACAAAACCAAAAGAAGGTTTAATCCTTGGGAAAAATGTATGGGAATCGCAGTCCTTTAAGACTTTCAGCACAGATTACTAAATAGTTACTATGTAACTTTAAGTCTTTTTGTGACGGAACATTAAAAAAAAATACCACATTAAGTGACACACGAAGTGACACAAGAATACCACATTAAGTAAGTCTGCTGGCAGTCATAAGAAGCGAAAAAAAATATTAAATAGGTTTAGAAGCAAAGAAATGTTTTAAGTTTTATATGTATAAGTATAAGTCTAGATAATATTTAGTTTTTTGATTGAATTATTATTTGATTCAGTTTTAATTTTTAGAGTCTTTTTGACTCCACAGTCAAACCATTGCAACGGTTTTGTGGGGCTTAACTTATAAACAACTTATCTGTGTGAAATAATGTGACTTATTCTTGCCAGTTCAATACATTTGAGTTTTCCTTTGCGCAATATTATATCAATCATCAACTCTCATCCGTCGTAATATCTTTAATGGCCAATAACAATCATAATGTATTTCACTTTCGTAAATTACTCATTAATACTATAAAATCGAATGAAATCGATCGAGAAGGTCTTAATATATTTCAATAAAGATCTTAAATGGCCTATAAATCTTGATTTCATTTTCATTTTGAAGTCAATTAAGGTAATCATTAAGGATATTAAATGTTCATATTCAATGTTGATGCCTATATGAAGCTATAAAATATTTGAACTTCATAAGAAATAAGAGGAAGCCGATTCCAACATTGAAACGTTTGGGAAATGGTTGAACAAAACAAGGTATAACAAAAAATAACTAGATTCATTGCATTACACATTGCGTAACATTCGCGACACTGAAGGTTTCGCACAAATAGGCAAATGAAAATAAATATTCGAAAGAAAAACGAATACATTATCTGTAGCAATTTCAAGTTTTTAGCTAGATAGGTCAGAGTATATAGCAAGATGACAGGGCAGCCTTAGGGTTCCGTTCACCTCCTGGTTACGAAACCCTGTAAATGTTCCTTCACTGACGCTTTTGTTTCCTCAAAAGAACCACTCGAACATAAACATCTGAAGGTTATTAAATCGCCAACACATTCCCACGTCACGGATATCACTTATTAAAAAAGTTACCTTTCTCTGTGATGTAATGTTATACCACTCGCGTCTTCGAAACTATCAATCTTGAGGAAGCACGAACCAATCAACTGCCCTAATAATCAATCTATCAAAAAATTGTATCACCTGCCTCATTCAATTGCTCGTTCGCCGAGTGAAACGAGTGAAACCTAAACAATTTCTAATTCAAATTGTTTTCACAGGGAATGCACTAAAGGCTTGTGTAAAATCAAAGCACTCTACTTATTCACTTGAAGGATAAGAAATGTAAGTGTTATTACATTTAGATACGCCTTCCCTGTACCGTGAGTTTTTAAAATAATAATGTCGTTGCTGTTGAAGGGGGACGCAAATACGCGGAATGTATAGCGCCATCTCTACTTTGATCTTTCATTAGGAGCTCGTAGTACAGACATCGGTTCTAATTAATTTTGCAGTTTAACCCTGCTAATGCTCGTTAGATAAGGTAATGGTTACATTGAAGGCAGTTTCAAATTGACGTTGTAACTCCGGTGCTTTTAGATGAGGGTAGATTGAAGATAACCGTCGTCTTCGTTTCTCGTTTACTTGTTTATAGGCAAAGGATGCCTTTTTAAAAAGAAGTAATGAGTATCTATAGCTACTTAAAGTATTTATCGAGTAATTTATGTGCACAGTAGCCATAAACGTTATTTATAATTAAATCACTCGTTAATTCGAATATAGGTATTTACCGTTTAAGAGATATTTTACGTCACTTACTTAAAAATATGTAATTTCTTTAACAATGAATGATGCTGTAAACGCCCACTGCGATTTACGAAATTACTGCAATATTTTGTGAACATCGTTTAAGATTCTGCACAAAAAGTATTGGATCATAAAACTTCTCGGCAACAAGATCAAGTTCAAAATAAGGAAACTTAAGCAGCGCATCGTAATTCAAATTTATTGAAAAGCAAATTGAATTATTCATTGGAATTTCAGTCTCTAAACGGATCAATATTTACGACGGACGGACCGACAGGCGATGGAAAAAGATCTTGTTTTATCATACACCGTACAATCAACGAATCAGCCTTCGAAAAATTCCCAATCAATTTTAGAAGATTGTTCCTTGCATAATCAGTAAGGGTCACAAAGATCAATGAATAATTTTCTTTTCCTTTCAAAAACCGCAACGTGCTCAACAAAATTGCGATATTGATAGAATACCGCAGCAACTACATATCGTCTTGTTACAAACTGATTGTTTCAAACAAGCCTCATAATTAACGAACATAAGAAAACTCGAAAATGTATGGAAAATCATTATACAGTAGCTCCAGCATCGTTATGGAAAGGAATGATAATAAAAGTAAAAAGAGATTGGTTCGAAGTGTTTGAATGGACTCTAAAACGTGGCGTGAAGGAACGTAAAGGATGTGCCGCCGACAAATAGATAAAACCTTTTTTCTTCAACCTAGAAGAAAGAATAGTCTAGCACTACCGATTGAAGAAATATTATTGGTATTGTGGAAGAGAGATACCGCTCTGCGCCGTGTAGTGCGCTATCTTGTTTCCGCAAGTCCTATACCGATAGCACTTTAAGAGAAGGCAGTGGACCTTGTAATATAATTCAACTACTTTCTTTTCCCGACGATTCTTGTTTCAAATTCTATTACCCTTAAGGTTCCTTATAAAGGTTGAGTTAAAATAGAATGTATATGTGATCACGATGTTTACACCACGGTTTGCCACTTCGTAATTATCAACTATATTAGCTCGTAAGAATTAATAGGCATGGTACAAAAACTTGTTGGTTCACTCATTTCTTTGGTTTAAAGTCGATACAATTATGCGCTCAATTGATATGAAGTGGTAATGTGTGAAGGAGGTTGTTACAATTAAATTAATCGAATAAATAATGATGATTGCGACGCGACGCGACGGTGTAAATGTCATTGGAGGTTAGTATTAACGTTATAGTCAGTACTACGGTCTTGATAATAGGCGACGTTCTTTGCAGGAAAATGTAACGTTACTTAGGAAATATAAATGATTTAAAACAAAAGGTTTAAAGAAAAAGGAATTTTTTACAAAAATACCAATAAATCGTAATACTGTCTCGATGAAGGTTTATTACAGAGTATTTCATTAGACTATTAGTCAAAATAATGGGACATCGAAAAAAAAATTGACAGATTTTGATACTTATACAAGAACAGGCACAATGCGAGAAACTTGAGGATCACAATTGTAAACTGAGACGATGTCATCTTTGAAACTATTAAGCCGATTTCGGTAATCCCTTATCCAAACATAGCCAGGTTGTTTTTAAAGATAAACAAGATACCAACCAAAACCCCGCCATACTAAACAATGCAAAGCAGCTTTACTTTTCATTAACGGTTCAAAACAACATTACACATGTACTCATTAAATAACAAAACCATAACAACAGCCTAAACACATCTAATGTGAAATGAATTGCTATTTTTTGTTACATCGGCCATATTAAATTTCGCCTGCCATTGTCGGTTAGGTGTGTAATGAGAGTGAGAGTCAACTAATAGGAATGAATCAAATTGTAATGACTTCGTAGCACGTGACCGGACGATCAAGGGACGTTTTTCTTTTTAATGTTCATTCAATTATTTGTAACTAGTGCCTGGTTTAAGAGTAAGTCTATATTTTAGTAATTTAATTATGATTAAAGTGATTATTTTGACGTTTTTTTGTTGTAGATATGCATGTGGAGATTACTTATTAATAATGATCTGGAGCAACTTCAAACTTAAAAGCAAAATTATCGACTTTGGCCTTTCTGCCCATTCTGGGTTCAGATATTAATTAAATGTTAGATTATTTCTGGTTAACGGAAAAAATCGGTACTTTTCTTAACCACTAACGCTATATTTTAACGACTTCCAAATCAAAATGCATTCAATAACAGATAAACTCGACCACCGTTGCAGGCCACACAGGCAATCTGCGAAATAAATCGCATCCACAGTTCAAGCCCTTCGATATCCCAAGTCAATAATAACCCATTCGATAATAAATTTAAGAAAAATATAGTTATAACACGTTATTATTCACAAATCTGTGTTATTACTAACTGTTCGTATCATTAGAGTTGCGCAACAACCATCGATTTCGAAATCGTATCGGTGGTGCACAATTGTTATTCATTGCGCACCATAATATTATTATTGGACTACAATCGGATCATTTTCTGAGCTATTACAATGAATCGAGTGATTCTAAAGCATCGATAACAGCACTTACCGATACCGACTAGTTCCGTTCTAATTTCACCAATAAAGGAAATCGTGTTTTCACCACGAATTGTCCCAAAAAGTTTAATGTTTTTTATCAAAGATATGAATGTCAATTTAGGAAGGTACATTTTTAAATATCTGTTTTTCTTAGTGCTTCATTTGCCGCGCCGATCACACATTGTAAAATTCAAAGCTTTATTATAAAAAACAATACGGTACGCTAGGATACGCGTAAAATAACTGTGTACTAGTAATCTTTTAGTGTGACTTGTGACTAGTGACGGGTTAATTGAATAATTTAAACGTCTTCAGACATCATTCGATGTTGTTTACTTTAAGTTAAATAATTAAGACTTGCCAACGTCTAGATCTCAAGTTCTTTTCATGTCTTTTTAGGTTTAAGAAATTCCCATCGTATAAACTAATTAAAGGGTTTTATTATACGCATTATCGTGTGTGCTATCGGAGCTTTTCAATGGACAGGGAAAAAAGGTGGGTTTATAGCATAATAACGTTTTACATCGTATCTTAATATTGATCATCAACAATTATAGTTTGACAGGGTCTTTTGCGCTAGTTAGTAACCAACTGGGCACAGGAATATTAAATTGTAACGTAGTAATTACCCTTCGAGGTTTTTTTTAAGACACGCCCCAAATAAAATGGTAATTGGTGTATGCTTGCTATTTGTGCATCTGCCCTTCTGATGGGCTGAATCAGCTTGGCTGTTTAATTAAATGACGATTCATTGTTTGAGATACAATTCATTGACAATCGAGATAAAGACTTCTTTTTTAAGTTAAAAATATATTCTTATCTTGTTTCTTATATTCAATTTTAATTGTTCAAGTATAAAATTCTAATTGGACCAAAGGTTTTATAAAGTCATCTTTATATTCTATTAATGTAAAATTTAGTCAAGAGCTCTTGGTATTTCAATAAAATAGTTTAACTATCGGTTGCAGACTTTGAAGTCTCAATATGGAGAGTAAACTGTTATAGAATCGTATTTAAATTCGTGCTTCAGTTAAGGTTAACCGAACTTGTTTATGCTTATCGCAAGCTCTATAAGCATTATTCAATGAGGAGCTTATTAAATAGATATTGTCGCTTATTAATGTTTCATTATATCTTTATGGGGTGAAGAACAACCTTAACGTCATTTCTAGCGACATTTCTACAATCGTTAGCGTCAATTATCTCCATTTTTTTGCCAAAATCATGTAAAAGATTTAAATAAAAGCTTCTGTAGATTTTTTTCTTCTGAAAGCAAAAATATTTCAAGTAAAATTAAAAGAAAAACGATCAACAAAAGATTTTCATTCAGTTTCAAGTTATGAAGAAACAAACAAACAAACAGAAGAATTGAGATCGTCCTTATTTTTGAAGTTGTTGAAACCACTCAAATGTATGTGAAGGACATTTCCTTTCCTTTACGTGACTGACCTGTCACCTTCAACCGCTTGAACATTTTCCATCAACGCTGTCCATCAAAATGTAGCTTGGCTATGAACGAGCATGACGTAACGCTGACGCCCCCAAGACACACTGAGGTTCGGCGACGCGACGCTACGTGTAACAGCCGGTGCATCGTGCAGCGCACCGGTGTTAGTGGCGGTATAAATAGCGCGGTCGACGACCGGCCTCCGAGCGGCCTTCACTTCACCGCACGCCAACCATCACAGCCACAAGACACAAGTCCTTTACTTAGGGTTGTCGAACACAAGTTCTGAAGCTAAATGTAAAGTACAAATATGTAAATAAGTCTGTCTTTCGGTAGATTAAATACGTTCATTTCAGATATATATTTCAGATATTGTATTTTCAAAATAAAAAGGGCTTTTTTTCGGATAGTTGGAAATGAAACCTCTTTTCCTACTGTGTAACTACTTTGAGCAAGCATTGGACACGCATATAAGTTACAATGTTTGAACCTCTTAAAGCTTGGTCAATTTATTGTTTATTGGCAGTAGACATTAAAGTCTAAAGCCCATACCGTTAGTCTATAATGAGTTATTTCTAATTTTTACTTTTTCCTTATTTCGAGTTTCTATTATGCATTTGCCATCCCTAATGGATCCTGGCGCCACGGTTATTATTTTGGCTTACGCTAAAAAGAAAGCCACGAAATCACTGCAAATAGGTGCATCTCTTTTTAGCCCGAAGATAAAAAAATGCTTCAAAACGTATACAATTTGCAAAAGTCATCGACAGCTAGACAAATTGATAAAAGATTTTTTAGCAATAATATTGAATTCCCATATGGATATTGCATGTAAAATGTTTTGTATCCTGCTGATATTATAAACGTGAAAATCTGTATGTATGGATGTTAGTTCTTCTTTCAAGAGATCCTTTTCGCTTGTAAAGTGGCGCAAACCCAGATTCAAAGACATGTTACGTTCACACTAACACAATGTGGATTAAAACAATGGCATTTATCATTGTACGAAATGATACAAAATTGTTTCTCGTTATTTGTTTGTTTACCAAATTCAAACAACTGTTTTCATTCTGATACAAGCAAATCCTTCGTTATGTCAACTGTCTACACCAGTTGCAAAATGTAAGTGAGACAGGCCAGCCATAAAGTTAGCGAACAGCATCAGGAGCGTGTGAAATTGATCAAAATGTACGTGAAACATTTTTTTGGGTTCGTATACCTATATTTACTCTCGGTTGGATCTCTTGGATCTTTCAAATGTTTCAAAGTAGTTATATGCAACTGATAGTTTATCTATTTACAGGCCTAATTTATTTTCGTTCCCATTTTTTTATCTCAATGTAGTGCTCGCTTCTTATCTCATCAATTAAAGTAATAGAAATAATAAATATTTTCTCATTTGTTTCAGGTTAAGAATGTGTATTATCGCACTTAAAATGAGTCAGGATGATACAGCCGGTTGGAAAGCATTGACAAGTACGAGTGCCTAGTGGGAATATTTGTTGATGATGAGCTGATTTCCTCGGGAAAGATTCTAGAAGAAAATTTAAGTGACCTACTAGTAAATTTCTGAAACAAATAAACTGAGGGCGGAGCTTTGTATCGTTACAAAGAGAGCCCGGTTTACAGTGTACCCAAAGACCAAGGAAAAGACTTACGGGAGACAATTGGTAGACATTCCTTTTTGATAAACACTACGCACCGTATCACGAGGTATACTCTACTGATTTCAACTAAGAATTAAACTGTTTAAGGCCGCTAAAACTCCAATCAATCGTTCGTTTATGGAACATAATACGTCCTCATTTCCTTTTTTGACTCCAAAACTTCCGTCCCCTACGAAACAGTCATTATAGAATAGTCCACCGCCGGAAGAGACTCCAACAAAATGTTCCACATTTAACAAACAGATGAAGTTCCCCCAAATCAATGGGATCCATTCACTACAGTCTGTATACACTTCTTCGAATTCATATTCTGCAAGTTCTAGTTCAACGTTATGTCTTACGTGAGGCTTGTCAATGAAACCAAAACCAACTTAGGAAACTATTTTTAACAAAAAATAACCAAAAAATAATAATTTAAAAGTGAACAGCTAACGGAATATCAACTCTGTACGGGTTAAAATAATTTCTCTTAGGTTTTGGTTTCATTGACAAGCCTCACGTAAGACATAACGTTGAGCTAGAACTTGCAGAATATGAATTCGAAGAAGTGTATACAGACTGTAGTGAATGGATCCCATTGATTTGGGGGAACTTCATCTGTTTGTTAAATGTGGAACATTTTGTTGGAGTCTCTTCCGGCGGTGGACTATTCTATAACGACCGTTTCGTGGGGATCGGAAGATTTGGAGTCAAAAAAGGAAATGATGGTGTATTATTATTTATCGACTTTGGGAAATACAAGTTTATTTTGCATTTTTTGCTGAGAAAAAGGATCCAAGAGACCACGAGGACGAGGCCGAAGCCAAAAACAACAACAACAAAAAAAAACATCCAGTATTATGCTTTTTTAATTTTCTTCAGACAAAATTTTCGGGTTTCTTGTTTTACTTTTGGCGTAAATACGTGACGCTGGCAGAAACTGCGTAAGCGCAGCACACCCCGTGGACCTACTGACTATTTACTGTGCGATTAGCTTATTACGAGCCCATCCAAAGTCTTTAGAGTCTTCATGCGGCATAGTACCTTCCAATACCAATTGATTCCGATGTGAGTTTGTCTACTAATTTCCAATAGAGAAGTATAGTAAAAATGGAAGTCTTCTGTATACAATTTTTTTTAATCATACCGAATGACTGAAAATTCAATTTTTTGACACTTGAATATACAGTCTTTAGTACAGTATTTCTAGAATGTCTGCAAGTTTTCTGACAAAACTAGTCGGTTCAATGGACGCATAGAAAAAGGAAACCCGTGATCCATCGTCTCCTAGCAACGTCGTAAATACTTGTAATCTAATTTAATCTCAAGTGCTTTGCATCGTTAAGTAACACTGAATAATTGTATTGATACAACGAAGGGCTGGGATAGGCCTGAGGCCATGGGCTTACTTCATTTTATTTTTCGTTTTTATGCTAATTAAATTGCAACTGTAAGTAAACACAGTGGGTATTAAAATCTGACATCGTAAATCTGTTATCCTCGTATTACCGCTTTTTTCACATGTAAATTGTTTTATCTCATAGTTATTAATATCAAGAAACAAGTATTCTTGTAGTATGTATGGACTATGAAAGTATATTTAGGAGGTGTTCAATCAAATTGTTTTTTTTATTCGATGTGAATTGGTGGTACTCGTATGTTACCCTCGAAACTTCAAACTATATAACCCTGTTTTAGTTTAAATTAAGACTCAGTTGTAAGCCATTTACTGTTGACCTCTATCATTGTTAAAAAGAACTATCTTTCTAATGAACAAAATGGTTTTCCGAACCAACAAAGTCTGTCATTTACGTTTAAAAATAGTCTGATCTTCTCTGAGCGGTCTCTCTGAATGGTCGAAATAATCGATTGATTTTCCTCATAAAATAAGAATAAATGTGTGCAAAATTGAAGTAGAATAAATAAAACACGTAGAAATTGAGAGAAGCAACGTTGAAGGTACCTTTATATTGTATATTGTTAGTTGAATGTGTGTTAGTGCTAAATAATGTTTTTGTAAGTTTGTACTCGTGTACTTAGTTTTAAAGTTATTAATTACTATATGTTTTTTTTTTAATTTAGTATGTGTATACTTTAAGTTAATTATTGCATTATATACTCGTAAATACATATGAATGTTAAAGAAATACTTTATAGTGTTTTTTTTCGTTTATTATTTTTATTCATTTATTAATGTATCGTTTTGGTTTTGATTTTGATTGATCATAGCACGTCTTTTAATACTTAACGGATAGTTATATAAACATATTTATCGCTGACTTTTTTTCTCCCCTTCCCTCTCGCCATATTGTGCCGTTTTAATTTGTTATATAAATCCATTAATTCGAATTTAAAACAGTACCTAAAAGTATTATTTAACGTGAAATTACTTTCCACTGCCTTCTAACCCGTCTTTAAGTAATATCCAATTATGTGTGGAAGCATGACAGCGCTACACGTAGTAGAGTGGCGTCTCTCTTCCGTTCTTCTACCATTGTTTTATCAGTTTCTAGTCATTCTAACAAACATCCACGTCTTTAGGTGCCGTTTTAACAATCAGTATCGCGTCTATGTAACCATTGTCAGTACTTAGGCACTCTTAACTACGTTATCTAATTTCTGGCTAGAACATACATTTATTTGCCTTTATCGTGTTTTCCGAATCGTGAAAGTCAAATTTGAACATTGTTAGCTTGGAGAGAGATTGAAAAGGGTATTAATGTTCTGATGATAATGAATTTTGGATAAGATTCTAAAGGGCTATGCCGTTTGCAGTCTTTACTGTTGTTTTTGGGAAAGAGTGACAATTCCAATTCCACTTCCACAATATTTTTGAACATTATAAATGTTTTGTGATTAAAAAGGAACTTAATAAGGGACATCAAAGGCTTAATGCATACTTTCAATGATGGGTCTATGGAAGATAAGAAATGTTAGTTTAATTTAATTTAAAATATATCTTAATTTAATGAAGAAATAAATCAATTTTCTAGCTCTTTATCTACTAAAATTTCAAGATTCACTTCAATACAATTTACATTACAAGCACTACTGGGCGTAGAGCGGCATCTCTCTCTCTCACACCTACACTAACATTTCTTTAAAAGACAGACGTATTTCAGTAAGCATTTAATTCTACACATTAATTACCCGTTGTTACGAGTTCCGAGTAACAATATTCTATTTCCCTCCGGCCCTATGTAATTGTATAAACACGATTTATTGCTACCATTCTTTAAGTGCATCTTACGTAATATTACTTGCACGGGCTAATTAACAATGACATGCAATAGTCATAACCATTTTAATGATACACCACAACACATGTATTCTCTTGGTTTGTATAGTTTATGATATTTTTGAGGTGAAATATTGTTGTATATCTGATAAGTCAAAGCGAAAGAGTTTATTTGAAAAAAGTGAAAAAGTGTTCAATAAGATGTTATCTACTAAACACTTGGTGCAAGACTTAGTGCCTTTTACAAGCGTTCCAAAAGCGAGGGCTAGTTAATTATAATACTTGAAATCTTGTAACAAAAAAATGGAGATAAAATAATTCTCATTTTTGGGCCGTTCAAATGCTAAGAGTACGTAATGATATCATGTGATCTACTGTAAATCTAAACCTCTTGATGCATTTAAGTGGGTATTGTAAATAAATAAGTCGAAACAATTTAAAATTACATTTGAATAACTGGACACTTATCTACAGAAGCAATCACATGCTCAAAGCCATAAGGATGTCTTCATATCCAGACATAAAGATATTGTTACTTATAAACGTTCTCGTAATAAAAGTGGAAGCTCGAATATCAATCATAAAGAAAATATTTTTTCTAACTAAGGAGATACAGAGCTTTTATGCCGGCGAGCTGTAAACTAGGAGAATATACCCGACCGCTCTCGTTAGATGCGTGATAAGTGCTTCCTTTACAAGAACACTCGTTAACTCGGAAATACAGATACTTATCTACATAAAAAGCGTAATAACAAGTTTATATATATCATAGAATCCTCAGGGATCAAATTAACCGGTTGATTTATTGCGAGACCATGAATAAGGCACGTCAGTTGGTACTCGGCCGAGCCCCTGTCATGTTGCCGCGCTCCGCGGACATCCATCAACTTAAGTAAATGATTTATTTATTTTCAGCTTCCTTTCCATTTCCTTTACATCCATCTTGAGGACGCCATTTACACTTATTTACGCTACGAATAATTCTTAGGTAACAAACTTATTACTGAGGTTTAAATTCTTCCTGGTTTGTGCTCGTAGAATTGTTGGAAATGTGGTTCTGATATCTGGAATTCTTGGTGTGTTAGTGCGAAGGAAGTTAAAAGAAACATAGACATTCGATATAGAACAATGCACGTCACTATCTACAGTAAGTGTCAATTGTCGTGGAAGTGTCGATATGGAGCCGGTCCCGGAACATTCTCGCTTCGACATAATTTCCAGAATGTATCGGAACGACATCGACGTTATCGATAATGTGCTGTTTATTGTTCGAACTAGGCTTATAGAATTATCTTAAGACAATTTCCCGGTGTATTCAAATACCAAAGATTGACGGGAAATAAGCATGGAACAATCTTTGACGACTTCAGGCTTAAAATTCTCACAAACTTAGATAGTCAATTTTCATTTTCATTTTTAAACGAATCCTGCAGTCTAATACTGAGATCAAAGTACTGTCAGAATAATATGTTTAGTAGAGTGTCAATAGTCTATCTTCATAATTAGTTGTAGAAAATAATGTAACAAGATCTATAAACCCAGTCATGACCGCCTCATCGTCACACACACGCGCAAAGACATCACGTTCGTTCAGTCAGAAAAAAACCCTTCACCATTTCCTTTGAATGTCAAATAGTAATAATACTATTTAAGGGACGAAGATTTGCAACTAATAGCGCAAGAACTATGCTAATGATGCGTGCTATGGAAAGCACCCTAGGCGGTCAGCACTGCTGCCATCCTTCTTGGCGAGTCACGATGCCGACCGAAAAAAAAGGTATTAAAACTCTATGGTTGTATACATAACTTCTAATTTAAGAGGATCAGGGTTCAGCAAAAAGTAAATTACAGTATTCAATCACACGTTTGATGTAACAATGATGATTAAATTTATCACTGTAGGTCGTTAAATGACTCGTCTACAAGGGTGGTTTTAATTCGGAGTCTTAGGATCGTAAAAAATAGTTGAAAGAGAAATTACGGGACACAGCTAGTCAATAGCAGCATTTCCTTATTAAGATTGTTAAGACTAAAGATTTAGGATCGTTAAAATTAATTAAATAAAATCTAAATTCTCTTTCACACATAGCTTAGTAGTTTGTTTTTACCGAATCTAAAATAATTAAATTATAATAAACGCTACATTGTTAAACAAAACAGTTTATTAAGATACGCTAGTTAGGTTTTATTTAAAAGTTAACAGACTTTAAAATAGGCGCAGCTATATAAACCAATTAAGAAAATATTTTTCATAAATGAAAGTTTGCATCAACATTTTTTACGCTTAAAGTTGGCTAAAAGTCTGCAAACTAATTTATTTTTAAAGAAAAATTTATACGGTGACAGTTATTTTCTACTTACCTATTAACGTTATGTAGCGTGAATACGACTAACTTTCTTTAAAGCTTCTGACATAACATTAATAAACGCTGTCTCGCTATACGATACTCATGGCAATTAGAAAATGAATCAAATTCTTCATTTATATTAAAAACTAACCGTTGCTCATGGCTTCACCCTCCTGGATGTCGGTTATAGCAGCAAGAACATTAGTATGTTTGAGTGTCAGCTACGTCCATCCCAAAATTTCATCGAAATCGTTCCAGCCGTTTGAGCTTAACCTAGATTAATCCGTAATCTAGATTATTGTTACCGGACTGTTAGTACTTATTTTGCTTCATAGGAAAGAAAGAATTACAGAAATACACAAAGCATCACATTTCACTCGTTACAAATAAACGTGGTCGACATCGGCTGTCATAAGTTCAATGACCCGTAACAATTTATTAGACAGGTGCAGGTTCAGCATCACACAGTAAGCGAGGATAGACCTTCTCGTGATTAAAATGACAGGGATGAGTCAGCTTAACTCTGTAATAAGCCACTTACACACTCAGATTGATGGTTACGCAACACACACTACGATACCTAGAAACCGCAGTACAATAATAACGTTAATAACATCTTTCTCAACAAATATTAATTTAATACTCTAATTTAGACAACCTAAAAGTTTTAATGGCGAATTGCCACGCAAATGGATGGATGGACCTACTTTAAATTCCATTACCTACCTACTTATAATTTATCTAACAAAATGTATTCAATGAAACTAGAGCTTTAGAGCTTTCATTCCAAAAAAAAACCTAAAAAAATACATGAATCCGTATCACCGCAACCGCAAATCAAATTGCAATTTGTTTAATCAATACAATGAACAGTAATACACATTCTAGTGAAAGCGAAACCGGCGGCTTCTGTAAAAGGAGCAAGTGACCAATTTGTTGAAAAACGACGCTTTAGAGTAACATAATCGGTTGTGGAGCGAGCGACGTCGGCGGCGGCAAGCGTGCCGCGCCGGACAGCCGTGACAATTAAGTTAGGTTTTTTAATGACTTTTTTATCAACCAATAAATTGTGCACTTTTTACGTTGAAGAAAGTGCTTGAAAAACGATCATCATGTTAGCGAGCTTTTGTACTGACCGTCACGGCTGTTGCTGTATAATGACACCAGGGTCTGGTTCGTTACCGGCTCTGTGCATATTTAATCAGCGAGCGTGATGGCATTTACAGGGCAATCTGGTTTCAGATTATTGATGGCTGAAGAAATTTAACGGCCAGCTCGTTTGTAGGAAATAAATATAGTTCATGACGACGAGAGATGACACTTCATTATTTATCATACATTTGTCTAATTCAAAGATGTGTCGGTCCATAAATGAGAATACGAATTCCTATTTATATAGGTTATAAACAGAACGCAAATTATAAAATAATAGATCTGGGCCAAAAATGATTGAATAAGTACTCAATGAGCCTGTGTATCAGTAGAACTTAGTGCTAATAGATCAAACGTGTCAAAACTGAAAGCCACCCAAAAGAGAAATTGTAGATAGAAGCCGATGCATCATACAATACATCATTGGCATTGGCTAGGCTTGTCGCGGACATAATAACACCTTCGTAGCAACAAACAAACAGCATAAACGTCAAACCAGCCTAACACAATACCGGTGTATATTGTCCTTGCCGAAGCATAGATTAAAACCATGCGCGCCGCGCCGCGCCCCTGCCTCACAATGTAACGGTCTGCGGGCGTGTTGAGACATCTCTGCCACACCATTGTTACGTCACCATTTGATTTATAACACAAGTTCCCGAGCACCTGACAACTCTATGCCCAGAATCAGGGACCGGACAACCCCACTTTAGAGTTAAGCCGTTTGACAGGGTAACCCGTACACGGGGTAACTCATATCGCAGTGTTACCTTTTGTTCGAGTTACATCCTCGAAACCCAGCGAAATGGTTAACACCTTCATTATGGTAACCACGTGAAGGGGTTAACCCCTTCAATAACTTAACCCCTTGAAGTGGTTACCTTCACGAAAGGCTTTTATTCGTGTTACCCTGAATTACCCACTAAACTTGAGCTGCATACTTGCACCCTAGCGGCCCCTCATTGCTTTACTAAGACTACAGCTGATTTTCTTCTATCGCCGACGCGTCGCGCCGCGACTCGCGCCTCTCGGACAAACTACCTACGCGCGAAACGTCATATAAACTAGCTGTTGCCCGCGACTTCGTCCGCGTGGTTAGAAGATATAAGTTAGGAATTTTTGAACGAAAGCCCTCGAAGATTAATATTTTTCCCCGTATTTGCCACATTTTCCATTTAATCTTCGCTCCTATTAGTTGCAGCGTAATTTTATATACCTAGCCTAAAACCTTCCTCGATTATTGGTCTATTGAACACAAAATGAGATCAAATTTTTTAGATGAAATTATTTATAATAATTTAAAAAAAAATCGAATACTAGTTTTTTTTCATTTTTTGCATTTTCTGAGAAGATTTGACGGGTGAATTTTCGATTGAAAATTAGAGTGTTTTTTTTATATTAATTCAAAATAAGGTGAAAAAATAAATATTTTTAATCAAATAAATTACAGCGTATTTGGGACACAAAAAAGTAAGTTTTCACCAAATTTCGTTACAAAAATATTTTTTTGTAAAAGATAAAAATAAAAAACCACAATCTTGGTTTTTTAGATTTTTCACATAAATTTTGAGGTTATGTGAAAAAAATGTAAACACAAAAGTTTTAGATCTTTTTCTTTTAGAACTTTGCCATTTGACTTTTTTCGATAAAAATTTTAGTTTTGCCGGAAATCGATAAAAACCGTTTTTTACTCTTCAAACGTCACTCCCACCCCCTTCCCGACCTCAGATCACCCGTAAATTATTTTTCCTTTCATTTTTATAATATTCCCCTCCTTTTCTAAAATTTTAAATAAAATAAAAATATATATCACAACGTTTGAAAAGTGCGACAAGCAAAATTAAACTGTAAGATCATATCCACAATGATTTTTATTCCATGTTTACAAGTCGCTCGGTAAATGCAACAATGGCGCCGCTGGGCGGTAAGATGTCACGTGCGCTCGTGGTTATACTATTTTCAAACTAATGTCTATGATAAAGAGTGCATATTGCATTGTCTTAGGTTGGAGTGGGTTACCCTGTTACAGTGTTACAGGGTAGTAAAGGGTAACCTGTTCGGAACAGGGTTCCAGTAATCCGTTCGAAGGTGTAACATATGTCATAGGGTTTTTTCTTGAAGCGCTTAAAAAAACCCCTTCAAAAACCCTTTCAATGAGTATCCGGCCGGTCCCTGCCCAGAATACACTCGTAAATATTCACCATAATAAAAATAAAATAACTTTAAAATTGAAAGAGATGGTGTTGCTGCAAAATATTACGAGGCGTTTGAATTGATATTACGTTGCTTCTGTACGCAGGCATGCGTGTTTTATATCAGCAGGGAGTAAGGGATTGTAAGGACGGATGTGCACGTTGTCGCCATCTTGAAATATTGCGGCAAACGAACTTGATTCAACGCTTTCATTCCGGACGACTTTATAGAGTACGACGTTAAATATTCAACGACACGAACAAATCTATTAATCTCTTGAACTGCGCTTATCTGGCCTATTAGTCTTACAGTTTTATTAAAACAAATTAATTATCTCGTTTATTTTATTTGTGACAAATTGTTCTGATTTTGTACACGCCTAGGTGGTCTGATTTTTACTTTTGACTGAATCCCGAACCTCGATTAAATTTTTAAAATAATATTCTTTTTTGTTACTAAAGTTTTCTCCTTATTTTAAGGTTTAATAATGTATACAACCTGCCCTTCTAGCTAAGGGTAATTTTTTCGACCGTTCGCGTTACTAGAAAATGCTGAAAAGAACACATCTCCATAGATGACAGTTCACAATCACGTAACTCAACGAAATGTCTTTTCCATTCATTTCAATTTGACGTCAACGATTATGGAATTGTCATTGTGAGGGCCATTAGAGGGGCTAGTGTGAGAGTTAAAGTTGCTCTTGAAAAACTCGCCGTTTTTAACAAGTCCAAACTCTCTTTTATTCATTCAAGTTAAAGCCCGAGACTACAAGTCTGTATTTGAATAGACATAACTTCGAATTAGTTCCAGTGATTAATATTCCATTTCCTGTGCAATCCTTTTAAATCATAAAAGGCGATCTGAGATTAACTGCTTTCTAATAATTAATTAGACTCCCATTAATCTAATCTCGGTTAGATTACAAACGATTAGTTAAGAGTTTTCATTGAATTGTAGCTGGGGGGCATGGAAATAGAGGTAAACAGTGAATGCTATCGTTCATCTGTTAAAGAATTAATCAGTGTCTATTTTCTAATAGAATCTGTACTCAATGTGTCCAAATATTATTTATGTTTATTACCATTTAACAAAATTAGTACTGATGGCCTAGTGGTATGACTGTGTGACTGCTAAATCAAAAGCCCTAGGTTCGAATCTTGACCCGCACAAAGAAATTTTTTAAATTTATTTGCGTATTGTAGAGCCATTATCACTCGCTAAAAACAGTGAAACAATACATCGCGGGAAAATTAGCACAGCTGTAAACTGTCAAAAGTCTGTAAAGTTACGTCAAAAGCCTACGTGCGGTTTAACTCTGAGTCCAGATTATACATCAACCATACGAAAAGAAGAGCTAAAGAAATCCTCGAATCAATTACATACAAATCAAAAACAATTACCAAAAGAAGTACAACTGACTGTACTACATCATACCAATTATTTCCATACAATGAGCAAAGATCACAAGAGTATTAATATAATTCTATCGGTATCATTAAAGTCCGGAGGCGGTATGGCGGGAAGTAATCGACTCATGCGCACCGTTTATTACACCAAGCTTAATAGGCGCAGATTAAGACAGTTTAGCGACAGACACTATTAATCGTCACAGTATAATTAGTTCTCGAAGAAATTCTTTAGAGTACATTAAATGTAATTTAAATAGATGATTATGAATGGTGTGTTTTCTATGTGGGGCCTTAGAATCATGAGGTTCGATGTTTTCTTTTTATTTTATATAAGGAATGCCTGTAAATTGTCAACTAAAGGATAATTAACTTACGCCGTGCTTCCTAAGTATCCTTCCCTTCATTGTGCTTGTTATTGGGTTTATTCAACCCATACATGTTATTAATCCTCTAACCAAACAAAACTGTTTAACTGTTGTCTGCATAATTCAACGTACAATATTCTAAATAGATTACGAAACCGCCTTATTCAGTCATCCGTACAGCTCAAATTAGGTCATTAGAACGTTAATCTGCTAAAACAACATTTAATTATGAGTCTCTGACACCACTTTCATGACAAATCGACAAATAATTAATCTTGAATTTATAAATCATTGTATCACAGACACAATCTTATCTTGATATAGACACAGCAGCTTCTAAATCGCTAAATAGACATTAATGAATGACGTTTCGCAGAAATTATAATAAAATCATTAATAATTGTATAAATCGAGGCTTGAGTAGGAAGCTATCATCCTACGCAGATGACAACTGGCAGAGTTCACAACGGGTCAATATATTCGCGGATTATAACTGTAGTGGCAATGGCATAAAATATTTAATCCGTATAAATTGATAAAGCACGATTTTGGGATATAAACTCGTTAGGCAATATGTTGGTAACCGCATTACTGTAGGATGGGCTAACATTGTATCGGAATAGGCAACGCAATCAGGTAAACCCCATGCCTAGATGCCGTGTAGGTAAGCACCTACTTAACATAAATAACGTGATAAAAGGGCTCTTTCTCTAGATGTAGCTGCACAAAGAAATGCTCTCGAAATCGGTCGCGGTTTTAATCTTTCAATCTAGAATTTGTGCCTAAGACCGTTAGATTTTAATTCGCATAGCTCAAAATAGCTATCACACTTGACAATGCGACTTTATTTTCCGCCTCTCTACTCCTTTATTAATAACTAAATACGAAAATCAATAAATCTAATCTAATTTAAACATAACTTTTTACGATCTGTCGAAATAAATTATACATTTGACCGATAAATAAATCAAATTTGTTGCTACTTGATGATATTACATTCATAAATTATTTGAAACACCAACAACGACATTTTGCAGAAAACCTTCCAGTTCTTAAAGCGAGACACCGCATCCAATATGTAGAGTTCCATCTCGCTTCCACAGCTACAATATCCTTACCTACTTTCAAAGATGGTTGAACACCATACAAAAACACATATCATAAACTAATCGGTTTAAAAATCTCGCAGTTGCGTGAGTTTGTTTTGACTAATGCTGAACAAAAAAGGTTGAGAGCAGCGTGAAACTCATTTATCAAAATTAAGAGAGGTTACACGCCCCATAGCATGACTGTAGTATTAGATGTAACTGTTGTTTTTTTATGACATATCAAGTATTGCATCCATGTTTAAGGTGAAGTCAAATTATGAGTATGTGTATTCTGGTTATGATGTGATGAAACCTTTTTTTTCGTGTTGGTAAGGCCAGTGCGTTTAGTTATTATAGTTTGTAAATAAATTAGAAAATGTTCGTGTTACGTTTGTAAACAATAAATTAAATCAGCCAGTATAACGGATTATAATGATCAAAAAGGCGATTTTGGAACTTCGTACATTGATTGATTAAATATTGGCTCTACAACTGACAAATTATTATTGTTTTAAATAATGTATGTGCTACTATTTAACACATGTTGGACTTTACCTAATTTCTTTTTCCAACTTAATGGTCACGAGTGAATTAAATTCGAAATTAATTCCGACAATTGTACTCTAGAGTAATGTAGGTAAGGCACTGAACTCTCTCTCACCTCAGACACAGCTATCTGGCGATCTGAAACAGAAAACAACAATTTAACAATAGCTTATTACTCGGGAACCGAATAAATCGGGTAATCAGATGGAAATGAGAGAAATTACCGGGCAATTAAACGTGTGTGAACTCGAAGAAACTCAGATGTATCTACAGTGATACATTTAGAGCAGTTAGTTAATGGTAATTAGTACATTTGCATTAACGATGTAACGATACGTTTTTGCACGGTTGTTCGGAAACGCTCCTCGGTTTTTGGGGTTCTGTACGTAAAGGGTGTAACCGAAACCCTATTAAGGCTTCGCTGTCTGTCGGGTTGTGCGTAATGAACAACGAGAGTAAAAAAAATCACAGATAATATATTTTTATGAAAGTCAACCACTGCTTAAATCGCATCATTTGATACAGCCTTCAATTTTGAGAGTGACGAATTTAATTTAATTTTTATTATTCTATTTGTACAGTTGCTCCACTGACTCGCACTTGGCCAGTTTTTAAGTATTCAAGCCTAGTTATAATGAGTTTGAAACTAACTCTAGCCATTAATTCGGTAGCGAGCTGCGAATGCGAATTTTATTCGGTCAGTTAATTTTTATATCGGAAGCCATCAGGATAACAGATTAAACAGAGCGGGGCATACGACTTTTATGACGATATAAAAATGCCTTGCGTGTTAGCTGAGATTATAATAGTCTAATTACAATTACCAGGTCTGTATCGTGCCTCTGATATCATAATTTCATTCATTTAAGATGTTTCATCACACTTCATAGGTATTTATTATACTTACATCAGCAATCAACATTCTTGAGATGTTTTTTTTATTTATTTTCTGCACGAATTTGCTCACAACTAACTACTTTCTCCAAGATATTGATCCTAGTCGGATTGTCGTGAATACTGAGATTGTGTTTATACTTGACTGCGAGGGAAATAAACGATTAGAACTTTGTATTTCTGAATTATATACTTCAAAGTTTCTAGTTATTGTAGTAATAGTTTTCAATATTATATTTGTGTGACCCTGTCTTAGGTTATAAATACATCAATAGCCGAGAGGTCACCACACCAAACCCTATGTTCGCAACGTGTCACAGGTTCGATCACTGCTTAGTGTAAGATCGACAAACACGTGTTCCAGGTTTGGTGTCTTTGTGTATGTGACTTGAATGTCGTTAAAACAAGAAACGTTAAAAATTAATGTCACGAAAGATGGAAAAAAACGGTCAAGAAGAAAAATAGAAGGCCTTTGCCTAATAATGCAACCGTACACAGGCTCTATAAAAAAAAACATCGTTACGTCGACGACTAAAGACTTTACGAATCTTGACACTATTTATCCACATCTAGGCCACATTGTCACATAATTTAGTCTAGACAGTTCACAGCCAGTCCATTATAATACGAACGTGTGAGCGCTGAACGATGTCACACATTATTATCTATTCTGAAAGTGTCGCGACAAGCACCTACAACTAACTGCAAACAAAAAACCCCTCATTAATATTGATTGTCGATAATTTCACCTTCGTGACTTTTCTATGATATACACCGTAATATTTCACGTTATAAGTGACATTATAATTGGCTGCACTTGTTTGTACCCGGGTGTGATGTAGGCGGCTCCCTCCGCTCCCGACCTCACGGACGCTTCACGTTGATTTATCGACCTTTATCGAAGTATACCGGAGTGTCGCAACACTAGCAACAGTCAGCTGGCAACTGAACTTCGTTATTTCGCTTAGAACACCTCTGTAGATAACTCGTTATTCAGATAATTTATTTGACACGAAACGATCGCTTTTCATTTTCGGGTACGGATTGCATTGCTTTCTATTGTAATGTTCTGCATTTATTGGATAATTATGAAATTAATAGCCTTTTTTCTGTTGATTTATTGATGTTTACATTTATAATTCAGACTGCAGAACAATCTAACAATAAACTTTACTGGGATATGTTGGATATGTCTTCGTAAATATTTAATTTTTATTAAGAGTCATTACCAATTAAAATGTGCAACACTGAACGTTACTAAATTATAGGCCGGGTCATTTCTGAGCATAATCTTCAGTTGTAAATGTAAATAATTATAATTAATGAGCACTAGCTCAGTTTTAACGTCCGTATGTTATGAATTAATCATTTTATCATCGGACCGTTTAGCGAGTATGTAAAGTATAATGTTGCATGGTGTGTTATTGGTACCGGTAATAAATCTCATACAAAAAACTAGTTACTATTGTACCAATTAAATTCCCGAACACAAGATCAAATCATGCTGATCACACTATAGAAAAACTTCATTAAACTATCTCTATCTGTATCCATACCGGCATTAACGCTCGCGTGTGCAATCTGATATCAACGAGCAATGAAAACAGATCAATTAAATCCATTATAAATATTGATCAGTAATTTTTTACACGAATACGTAACTATCGAATGTAGTACAGGTAGATATGAGATACACATTGGTGCAAGGAGCTTCAAAAATTCGCTTTCCATAATATAATCGAATTCGAATGTGAATATGTACCTTATGAACAATGTTAACTCTTTCTACGGGAAGTGTGTGTTATGAAGCAATTAGAAACGTGATCATTAATCACTCGTCAGCTGTTTTTTATCAGTAACGTAACGAAGACTCAAGACATCACAGTTCGGATATAATCGTGATCAATAACGTTTTGTACGTCAAATAGACTTGTGCCACTCAATTATCACTTAATATATCATCGATTACATCTTATATAAAACGAGTAATCGTTCTGACAACTTTATTGGCGCCACCTTCTTCGGAATAATTTCTCTATATAATTGCTATAGGAACTGATTGGTCGAAACATAAATGAAATGGCAAGAATCGTCAAAGCCCTTCACTTGTATTGTGTTTTTTACGAGTATAATATTATGTTTTATGCGTATTGGAGTATAAATGGAAACTTACAAGTTACATGATGTTTAACGGTGATGAATGAGTGACAGTTTGAACGTTCGTATCCGGTCGAGCTTTTGTTGGTGTGTAAAAATGATTGTCATGTGTTTTGCGGGCATGTATTACCAGATTTGGCGTTACAAAAGAACACGTTTACGAAATCAATAATAAGAATGAATTTGCAATATGTAAGACGGTAAAAATTCTGCGGATCAAAAAAAAGGAAATAGGCATTTTAGACATTTCTAAAATTACTTTTATTTAAATGTAATTCGTCACTTTTATATGCGCTAAAAACAAGGCTTCTTTTACAGAAATCCTCATTGACCTACGAAAGAATCAATGCCCTCACGTTCTGCTACGCCAAACCAAAGAGACTGGTAAATTAAAACTGTGACAAACAAAAACAAAACGCCCGAACCTAAACCTCTTTGGTGGCGAAACGAGACCAAATATTTACGTTCTACTATTTGTCTATGGTCGTGTTTCGCGCCAAAATGCTTATTAGCTTCGCTTGCTCAAACGGTCACGTTTTCTTGTCATCCAATTCTCGAAATGGGTATTATAGGTATAAAATAATTATAACAATTTTATTAATGTTGATTAAAGGTTCAGATTATTTTAAACTTTAAATAAAAAAGATAAAGTTTTTCATTTGAAAAAGATAAGAAAGAATTACAGTGATATTACATCATGAGAAACTAAGATAGATGATCTTTTCCTCGATCATTATAAAAAGTGAAATAAGACATTACATTCTTTTTCCAAGTTTTTATAGATATCATTAAAACATGATTTCTCAAATGAAGATGTACTTGCATAACTACGTGTATCTCGTTCTAACTTTGAGAAAAGTGGACGTAGTAAGTGTGACAGTAATCATTCGAATATTTAACACTAAAATGACTTTATGATTGATGTTAACAGTAATATAATCGCTTGTGTGAAAATAACTCTTTTTACGCGCCCGCGCCGTTTATGTAATAAACATATTTTTTTATGCTGGCTGGATACGATTGTGAATTGGAAATATTATGTTTTTGAATAGAGAACGCATTCGTTTTTCGCACAAAATGGTTTTGCATTGTTGTTACGAATGGATACTGTAATATTTAATAGAAATAAGGAAAGTTTTTTTATTGGTACAGCATAAAAATTAAGCATAACATTTACCAAAAAAAGTGTGCCCTGCAGCTGCACCAAAAAAAAAAGAGGATTGGTTGTCGATATCAATTACTTTAAAACCGCACTCAAAAATGTATTTACATAGAGACATTCTTAAAAACTCTTTTTGTCTTCACATTATAATTTGAAGTAGCAGATACATTATTAATGTTATGTTCATTTTTTAACTGAGCGACGAAATATAAAACTTCATACATAATGTTCACAGTTTTGCGTTATTCTATTTTTGATGAAAATATAAAGGTGATAATTATAATATTTTTCTTCAATTAGACAAATCACTGGCGTATAACTTTTATAACTACAGATTAGTTAACATCAGAATTTTTGAATAAACCGCCTAAATAGCTTTCTGCACTGTTTCCTAAATGTAATTAAAAATACATTTGCAAACTTATTTTAACGTAAAATAAACATTCAGGTAAAGAGAAAAAGAAATTAAATGAATAGTTTTGTTTGCGAATATTAATGGTTATCTTCCGTTGCGATAGTTGGCAAACATGTGTAGATACTTACTTACTTGTAGAAAACTTAACGAAATGAAATATGTATTTTATATTACAATGAACATGACTTTTATATTTTTAAGTTGATATCTTGTTTAGCAATGAGTTGCGTACATACTTGCAATTTTCGTATATTGCTTTAAGTGTATTCAAATCTTGGACTTACCGATAGACGAATATCTTACATTATTTTTTAAGTATCGGATTTGAAAATTACTCCGTAAATATATCAAGATTCAAGAAGTTCAATTAAATTGTACTTTCAGACATGAACTCTAGTTATACGCAAATCTTTAGAACCATAATTATTTAAGTAAAAACATTAGAATTATCTATATAAATTTTAATCTCGATTGTGTGCAAAGGTATAAGTGTCAATAAATAATAATAAGTATGCGTGCTACACAGATGGCAGCTCTGTCTCTACCACCGCTACTTAAAGTAAAGATCATTTCATTGGTGGAAAAGAGACCGCACTACGCTGTGAAGAGCGCTGTCACGCTCACACAACAGGTACGTTTGACTCAAGAAGCGGAGGACTTCATTACTGAAATGTACTTCAGTCTTGTACCATAAGTTACATATTCAAGTCGTAAGCTAACTTAATGATAACTATAATTCAAAACTAACACTATATGTAGAGAAATTGATCGTAAATTTCCGTTCAGTCAACCTATAATTTAAGGCCTTTTACGACTTAGTTAGCTCGAAACTTAGTCGCCGTCATTATATGAATAAATTAATAATATCGTTAAGCCTGTAATTAGACTTTATGCAAGATGCTAGCGATAATTCTAGAGCTAGAAAGATAAATGCAAATTGTACCGCGTATGTATCCGGCGTTGGTTTTACAGGAAATCGCGTGATCAAAATATTTGAGACAAATCGTGATAATTTGTAACTCTAGTATCGTATATCGGTGTATCAACAACTGTTTTATTAGTTTACAACTTATTTGAGCTAACTGTGTTTATAATTTACACTCAATATTGCAGTTAAGTTATTAAAAATATTGTTTTTATTAAATGGCTGAAAATTTATGAAACATTGATAAATAATGCTTTTCATGGTCCGCTTATAGCAACTATATGTAACAATTGTATAGTATAGATAGAGACTATAGAGAGACAAAATATTTAACAGCTAAACTATATACCCTTTTAAAATATAACTTCAAACAACCTTCATCTAAACGAAGTCGACATTTGAGAAAACTCAACATCATCCTTTCCCTTCATTGCTTTCAGATTTCTCTCAATTGTTCGTAACTGGCAATATCTAGACTATCCACAGTCTAGAAAACCTTAACAACTGTTAACTGTAGCCAACTAGACCAAACCTTCAAACCACAGAAACGCCAAAGATTAAAAATATTAAAACCTCTTTTTTCTATTCAATTTAAATTGGTGGCTGGGTGATGGTGGCTGGTTTTTCTTAACAAGCGTATATTATGTTGGATTAAAAAGAAAGAAACAATATGTAAACTAAATATTTTGTGACACTATTTGTGCGTTTCCAAAAAGTCCCATGAAACCTCATAGGTTCTCTTCTTTCTCTTTCTGTAGACATTTACAAGATTTGTCTTCCCTCTCGTCCCACCGTACTTTATTACATTACTTTCGCTAATAAAATCAATTTTTAATGCCTACAAGAATACGTCTATTCATAAACTAATTAAGTGGCCAACCTTTTTTGAGAACTGCAATGAGGTGGCACAACTTATCATCGTCTCCGAGATAGTTTAAGCTGGCTGGACATAAATTCAAATATTTTAAACCGCGAATAACGTAACGTTTGAACGGTAAATATCCCGCAGGAGCGCTCGAGCCCGCAAATCGGATGCCTGCGGCGACGACGCGCGCTTCTAACGATACCCCTAATCACCAGTGTGTTACTTTTATAGCCGATGCTATAAGATACTGGTTGAAAGAAAAAATGTGCTTCGATAGAGTACGGTGTGAAATTGTATTTTGTAACAGTTTTAAGCTACAATTACTTTTACAACTATTCTGTTTAAATTAATACAACGTGGCAATGCAGCCAGCCTTCTGGGCACGTTTCCCGACTTTGACAGGGATGAAGATGTCTTTTTTGACGCTTTGTAAATAATGTATATTTTTCTTTTTATATGTTTTGTAGACCAAATGTATTTACTTATGTATACTTTTTAAACATGAACAATTTACAATGGCCTAAGGTATTCTATGCCAGTCAACTAAGGGGTGATACAGAGACAAATACTTTGTGACAATTTTCAAGATTTTTTGTCTGTGCGTTGATATTGTTCTGCTTTATTTTTTAATTTTGTTTTAGTATAAAATATCTGAAAGAGCAAGTTATATAGACAAACAGGTTATGTTGAGGTACAAAAACAATGTAACAAACCCACCCGTTTCATCCGGTCAACAGACAGTTGATGAAGATACAAGACCGTGTACTAAATAATAATCCAGTATTATGCAATAACACGTTTACGAAGTACTGTATACCGATTTGATAAGAAAGCTAGGCACTTACAATCTTCAAATAACTCAATAAATACACGGTCTGATCTGATCAGTGTATAGCTAATAAAGTGTGTTCCGATAGAAAACAACCTTAGGCGAGCACTGAGAGATGAGCCTTCAATAAGTAGTCTTTAGTAGTATTTGTGCTATGCCTAGGTGTAATTTACCTATCCTTAATGTGTAATTGTTTAGAAATATATAAATGAAAATTAGTTGTTCGTTATATGTGATTTGTGATTTTTTATTTTATTTAACTCAATTTTACGTAAGCAATAATACGATTAATTAATCTGTTCATTCACTTTGTAACGTCATGAGAAGAAACCCTGATCTTTTTAAAGGCGAACATGGCGATTTTCTTCAAAGTGATGGACACCTACCACCCTCGCTCTATGGGACAACAGACGAGGACAGTTCAAATTTCATTAAACTAAATTTACAGCCATAAATCATTTTCCTTTTCCGCAATAACTTAAAGGATTTTCCATTTCAATACACGTACAGTTACAATACCCTAACAGTTACATCAATAAAATTATTCAACAATTCAGAGTCGTTCCTATTCTGGTTGTAAGAAATATCTCCACGAACGCCGTCGTATGAGGAATGTTATTCTATTATTATCTTCATAAAACCACAACATATGATGTAGTTTCTGTTAGCGGTTGTGGAGCAGGAATTAATAAATATATCAGCAGGTTTACTGTTAAGGTGCGTTGGAACGGAACATACGTAATGAAATTACTTTGCTACCGTTCTTGAAGAAGAATAGAAGATGAGTGTTATAACAACCATCTTTATTATGTATGGAGTTGAGTTCGTCAGCTGCTCAATGTAAATTGCAGTTTCCAACAGTTTAATATTGTGATTAAAAATATTATTGTACCTAAAAAATAATTAGAAAGTGGTTTCTTAGGTTTACGCGAATGTTAGACATTGAAATGAAACTACTTGTACGGATTTGAGTCTGCCCGCGACCATGATACCTGCAAAGGTTTCGAAACGTCGGGAACTACAATCTAAAATTAAACTGCGATAAAATCCATAAAAGTAGTTTCATTTCAAATAGGTAATTAGAAGCATAACTAGGTCTCTCAATAAAATTCTCGAAATAGAAATTCCCATGCTGTGTCAAGAAAATAAATGTATCGTTTCACTATTCTCCTTAAACTGTTAGAAATACTTGTGGAAACGACTATTTATTTATTAAAGACACAGACCTGATCTACCATAAGCTGTATTTAAATGTTCATAAAATCAACAACGCAAAGTAAACAGTTGCAACAGCAATCTCCTCTCTAAGTCCATGTTGAGCCACGATTGTCGATATCATACCTCATTCGAGACGAGTTTGTAAAGGATTGATGCTATCCACACAGCCCCAAGTAGCTGTTCAAATCTGATACGAATTAGTCGCTATGACACACGGAATGCTAAATTTATACGTTTAGCTGCTGCAATTTCCAAAGCAATGTTGATAAATATTTTAATGCCACATTCTCCCGTTCTCATTACCCGACATGAATATAGCTCCACATTACAAACTTACATTGAGACAGATTCAATATAATTGCATCGATCGATGTGCTACGGACGCGTACCCAACTTCGCCATTTTTTATCCCACTGTGCACATTAGGGTTGTTACTTGTAAGCGATTTAAAAAGTTATAACTTTTTATCAAGTAATTTGCAAAATGACGATGGTTTTGATGGCATTATTGATATAAAAATAACATCGGTCTTGAATGTCGGCGGTGTATTAAAAAATAAACTACAGCCACTTAGTCGTGGTGATAATAAAATAGATATGTCAGTTTAAAAATAAATTTAATGACTCAATGGTTTAAGTGTTGCTATCAGCGGGTAATTCATTGCTGGGCCTAAATAATTATTCGCAAGGATCCAGTTTCTCGTCGCCTTCGTGTTTCGAACTCAATACTTCTTTTCGATATCTGATGCAGGGATGAACAGACGAGCAGTGCATGTAATAAATCAGTTTACCTAGTTTTAATTACAAACTCGTTGCGACAACCCTAGCACGGATGCGGAAGCGAGCCCTAAGTTTATCTCCATTAGCAAGAATTCAAGAGTCTATCGAATTCACTGCGAACGCGGCTCACCTACTAATGCATTATTTGTAGAAGCTTGGGTCGAGCTTTCCTCACTATTACTGAATTGTTTTCTAATGAAGTTGGTTTAACTATCTCAGGAAGCTCTTTAACTTTATTTCCGTACACATTTACGTATTTCACAGTGAAGTATACCGCCCTGTTTTATGAAGTAAGAGAAAGATTTATTTTTTCTCGTTCGCGAATTTTAAGTCTTAATTGAACGACAATTTGATTTATCAACTGCCTATTACTCAGTAGTCTGTTATTTACAGGTCCCTATTTCCTATAATTTACATTTAATCCTTGTTTGTAATCGCAAAACATTTGATCAACAACAAACAATTCAAAATGTTCAAAAGCCTAATACCAAATCCAAATCCAAAGTACGATAAAATTTAAGATTCCGAAACACATTTGCATTCCTCACAGTCCATCACCGTTCGTAACACCGCATGCGGTTATTGCATTAGGCGGTTAGTATTAGTGGTAATCCTACAACCCATTGACAACGATCCGTCTCGTCATTAGACAGGAATGATGACATTATTACTAGAACCACTTGCTTGATAAGTTTTTCTATGAGTTTTTACAACAGATATCTCTGAGTTTCTCTGGGTGTGGCCTCTCAGTATGTATGAATTGATACAGTTGAGAATCTGTAGCGAGAAGACCTTTTTAAGAAAGTATATGCGGAAGTGATTTTATGAATTATTCAGTGCTGTGTGACAATCGCAAATAAATTTCAAAGAAAATGTGGTTATTATAAGGTATTTGGAAATACTATAGCTGTTCAAAGCCATATTAATTATTGATAAAAGGTGGAAGGTGACCTTAAAATTGAACAACTTATAATATTCCTTTGTGGTAATCCAAAAATTCAGCTAACTTCATACCAAATTTAATCTAAATCGTGAAGCGGTAAGGATCAATCGCTCAAATAAAAATATCAATCGAAATATCTTAATCCATATAAGCTTTAAAACAACATGCAATAAATCAGTTTTTTTAAATCGAAATTATTGATAATCTTTACTAAGAAACAATACTCATAGAACGCTTTGAAGATTCTCCCGCACGCGTCGTTGGATGCTTGCACGTGCGCCCGCGCAGCCATAACTACACGATACAAATCGCTGCTAATCAATCACAGGAACTCCACAGTTAGGTGTTTATATGGATTTATTCTGTACCTCTCATATATTATAATACTTGTAGAACTTTATACAAAAACAAAACGTGACAGTTATGATTTCTTTTTTTAAGATACAATTTTTAATAGTATGTATTTAAATTACTTCTTCTTTGCAATTTATGGAATAATTTATTTAGGTATCTTTCTTCTCCATTTATTTTCAGTTTTTATCTTGCTTCACACGAATTGTTAGTTTTGCATTTAAATTCTTGAAATAGACATTTTCGTCTTGGCCCAATTTTAAATTACGTACATACATATTTGTGCAAGACAGCAAAAATGTATCAAAGTTTCCAATAAACAAATATTGTATCATATTAATTTGTTGAATTAATTATTATCATGCATGCAGGTTATTCGGATTTAAACATTACGCTGACCTAAGACACCCATTCTTCATTGTTTTTAAAGATCGCTTGATTCGTCAATTACTCGGCTATTAACAGCGCAAAATTACAATTTGACGCGACCATACGGATTCATTCGATCTAGTACCGTTTAAAGACTACTCCACTTTTTAAATTTTTGACACAATTTTGCATTTTTAAAAGTCATTGACTTAATTGACTTGTCTATCAGTTTCAGTTCATTAGTATCAGCTGTAAGGCTAGTCGTTACATAGATCAGATTAGTTGCATTGTCTGGTAAAATTTTAGACTGACGTCTAAACTTTTTCTCTTTTTTCACAGACGAAATTATGAAAACAAGCTGGAAGTTTCTTTTTCTTAAAAAAACGATTTCCTTTCTATGGCCTATTGCATTTAATCGTGGTGTCGCGGGATATATACATATACTAGCTTCTCGCCCGCGGCTTCGCCCGCGTCGAGGTCGGTTATATCGCGTTTCCAAGAGAAATCTTCAAAAGTCCGGGATAAAAACTATCCTATGTTCTTTCTCAAGGTCAACTCTATCTCTGTACCAAATTTCATTAAAATCTGTTCAGTGGTTTAGACGTGGAAGCGTAACAGACAAACACACAGACAGAGTTACTTTCACATTTAAATTATTAGTAAGGATTAACAGACTCGATCGAACCCGCCCCATATTCCGAAATAGCCAATGGATATAGATGACCGATGATGAATTAACACTAGCATGATATAGATGCAGCAAACGAATTATATTAACTTTAATGTTAAAGAGCTAACGGAAAATGTTTACAAATGACAGAACACTGTTAAAGCGGTACCAACATAGTTAGCATACCATCTATTGTAGAAACAGAATTTTAACACACCACCTTGCATATATCGCATAAATTATAGGGTCCTCGTTTAGATTATTTTTAGTCCAATCTTTGCAGAAACCGCTTTAGTAGATATAAAGACTAAGAATGTGTGTCAGACTGTTTGTTTCACTTGATTGATTTGTGATGGTTATTTGGATTTATTTAAATAATGTTCTCAATGTTATAATAATTTATAGGCCTTCAGAAGGTGTAATCGTTCCCTATTTAAATCTTGGTGTAAAATTAAATACGAACTGCCCACCCTAACTTCTCTCGAGAAAGTCGTAAAACATAATCCCTATCTCAAAACTGGTTGACTTCAGCATAACTTCAGCCGTAAATCCCATCAAATATCAAAGAATTTGTTCAAGAACCCATTGCATTAGAAATCCGACCATACAGAACTTATACATAACAGTTTATTCGTATTCGTATTACTATACAAATACGTACTTATGGCAATAACATAGGTTTATGGAAACCAGGACACATACATTATGAATTTATTCACAACAACGCCGATTTTACTTTATAACAAAGTGGTACTGAATATTTCGCAGTCGAGAACCATAACTGGCGCGTGTACTGTTACGGGGAGACATCTCGTTGATAAACAGACAAGTGGTATCCCACTGTAGTTCCGTATATTTATGGGATAACTGAATCATTGGAAACGAATTTTGGGAAAAGGGAACTTCAAAATCATCTCTGGTATCTGAGGGAATTGGAGTGAGTCGGCGCATATTAAGGTGTAAAGCGCTGTCTCTTTCTCCCAAATGCTATGATATTATGTACTTTAAATGGTGATGGTAGGATTTTTGCCGATTTTGTTTTTTTGTTTAACAATGGTAGCAGTTTTCCACTATGAGCTTCTAAATTAAGATAGTGTATGTTGGAGTGTAAATCATGAAGTAACAGTAGACGCTAATTCACCATAATCATTATTTTTAAAGGCTCTGATAATGCCCAAGTTCAAAATCCGATTCATGAATCGGATTCAGTATTTTTTTGTACTTCTGTGAAATGATTTCGTATTTCTTCACACCGTGTTCAAACATTTTTGTTTGATGTCGCCATTATCTCTATCCTACGGAATCTTGTTCAAAAATCTTTCACCTCGTTCCTATTTATATCATCACGTATATCATAAGATTTTCGATATCTTTATTGACTCCTTGTTCCACATCATGTAATATGTCCCCTGTACGCAGTAAATCGTATTCTTCGACAACTTTGATTGAAGACTTGTTTTTGTCAAAAACTTGAATTCAAAACGATTGTATTGTTATTAATGTTCGGAATATTAAATACAGGCTTCTTCGTAATTGAGTTGAAACTGTTTAATAAATCTTTCGGTCCCTTTTATATAAAACCAGTTGTTGCTTGGTATTTTATTTATAGTAACTGCTTATGAAATAACTTGTGAGGAAAAAATACATTACAATCAGTAATCATAGTTATTTTATGAATCCAGTTTTCATAAAATTGCAAACCTCTTAAGTGGTGTTGTACATTCTAACTTTCACTTAATCTCAACTTTTCTATTGTTATATTTAAGTAATTTACTCATGTCACGACAATTGAATATATATATTTTTTATACTCACAATCGATACACATTATAACACCGATGTTACATCACTACACTCGATAAATCGATCGATGTTATTAAAAAAAAAAATCTATTAGATAACACTTTATGAAAGCACTAGAGGAATAGATATTTTTTACTCTATGGTCTACGTCTACGTTTTAAAACTAGAGTAGAAGTCAGTTAGTTTCAAAACTGCGTTTCAAAAAAATCAACTGTTTTTTTTATAAGAGATCAAAACCTGGTACTTTGACCAGGATATCAAAATAGATATTCAGACTATTTAACTATTATCGATCAAAATACATGACGTCATAATAATATAACCTCAATCTTAATAGACAAGTTTTGCATTACGTCAAAAACATGAACAGTTTTCTAACAGATTTCAAAACTACGGTACCAGGCGATCAGAAATTCAGACTGGTAAATCCACTATAATATAATACTTTGAATGAAACTAGAGTAGAATAGTAACAGACTAACGAACGGGACCCAATCAAACGGAGTCAGTGCCAAGCAATTGTTAGAGCTAACGAGATGACACGCGATTGACTTCCGATGCTCTAAAAAGGTTTTAGCTAAGAACTGTTGCACTGACCTGTATTATAGTATCGTAAACTGGGTACAATTTCTCGATCATGGCTCGTAAAGGATAGTTCTAGTACTGAGAGCACTAATTCCTTTGCGTACTATTATTACACAGCAAGATATTTCGAACATATATTTTTATGCAAAGAAAAAAAAATCGTTTAACGAATGTCTCACAATAAATTGATCGTTTTCAATTATTAAATAAATCTTTTTATAGGTCAACTGTAATTGTCAAAAATCGAGTTTATTTTAATGATTGCTGCACTCAAATTGAAGTCCTTCAGTTCTCACTTCAAGTTTGAAATTTTGAAAGGGTACCGGAGCTCGGAGTAGTCAACCTGCCAGAGTATTCCGTTTAATAAAATAGAGGTGTACGAGTTATGACGTTGCAACTAAATCTGTCAATTAAAAATCGAGCGGTAGAGTTTATATAAAATCGTTTTAACTTCTGAGTAAAATTTATTTATGTAATAAAATCCAGAAGTAACGCAATACGTAATAAATAACAGAGTATTACGAAAGAAAAAATCAATTAAACTTCTCATAGATAAAAAAAATACTTAAATCATCTAGCCCTACAATGCATTATATCCATCACTTATATTGTGAATATTAAAATCGATTTTAATCAAAACGAATTGCGCTCAACACTCACAAAATGAGTAAATCGAGAATCGTTTATCGAACATCTCTATTAGCGTGATCGATGCGTTTCGACTTGGTGTCAAACGATTATTCCATACACGGTGCCGACACTATTTGCATGTAGATACATTTATTATAAACTTGGGTGGAACATTGTTCTTTTTGTAACTAAAGGACGAGTTTTAGTTATTTGTGATTGAGGTTTAATATAAAACTGAATACAGTAAAGGAAGATTATCTTGACTTAATTAAATAATTATGTTGTTAAAGAACGTTATTTTAATAAAAAAAATATTATTCCCGACGTTCATTTAATTTGTCAGTTGTATGTAACTTAAGCAATTTTATATCAGACTTTTTGGTGTACCTAGATCTAGTCATTCAATTCACTTAACTTAAAAATACTGCAAAGTTCTTTCTCAATAAATACAAATAGAAATATGACTGTTCCTGTAATAACTTAAACTACAATATTAAACTTCTACACAAGGTATTAAACAGAAATAAAAGTTTATTTTTATATAGCCCTCTTCAGTTTACAGTCTAATAACATTACTGTTTTATATTATGTACTGTTCTCTGCAATACAGCAAGGTGTCCGTTTATATAAATAACTACAGAAATAAAGACATGTTATTTTGCAACAAGGTACGGTACAAACTAGTGGTGTATTGAAGAAACCGAAACATTTTAGTATCCGACAAACCAACCTGAAACCGTAATCGTAAAAAGATTTTTGATAAAATATAATCGAAAAATGTATGCAACAAGTCTATAATTACATATAAGCCAAAATCTAAAAACCCCAAAAACAAATTTAAACACTATACGAATATCTATATTTAATACATTACCGAAACCGGTACCAGAGTCCCAAGGACCTCCCAAAATAATACACATAAGTTTAAAAAAACACTCACAAATCCGTATCCTTATCCGAAACCCCCAACTCTAGTACAAACGCAGTAGACTCAAAAGCCGCCGCTGAGTGTTAAGCAAACACTTCCTCACTTGTTTGCATGTTTAAACAAAGAAAAACAAAACACGAACACTTGAACCTCAAATTGTTTATGAAGAGCTCGTGACTGCAAACGAAGTGTTACCGTTAATATAGTACAAAAAAAAACTGAATCGATGTCCAGTGAATGTATCGAGTGGGTTTTTACATTCTATATTCGTTTTAGCCGTTTAAGTACTTTGACATTTGTTTATTAGCTTTTAATCGGTCTGCAATAATGTCTCGTATCATCGTGTGTAATCATCGTTAATTTTTATGTAGTTTTCTCTTTATTTATCTCGATTCTTGAAGAGATAATTTAAATGCGTATGGATTTATTTATATCGCATTGTTTAATTATAGAACTAGTCGATTGAATAAAGTAATATGAAATTAAGATTGCCTGACTAGTTTCGGTCCGTTCCGCAGTCGGGACCTAAAGAATCCGTTTAGTTAAAATAAATATCTAATCTAGATCTATACAATAAACTTAAGACGGATCATTAATGAAACACTAACCATTGAATAAACGAAATTTAGAAGGACCTATTTCTGTTGCAGTCAAGGGAAGGAGGCAGGAAAGAGACACTGCTCTATAAAATGTAGAGAATGATCTCGTTTCGAAAAAAAGTGACGGTAGATCTACAAGCAATGAACAGTAGCTTAGAATAATGCATCCATGTTATTAGCATTCGCTTAAGAAATATAATCGCAGTTGCGAAAAAGAGACAGCTATAGACCGTGCAGAGCGCTGTCACGCTTCCACCCTACAACACTGTTACTTTGTTACCTTAAGTGGTACCAGTAGACACCTTGATCTAAACTACTGTGGTTACGTGCAAATCCTGACAATGAAAAAATTTGCATCGAACCGAGAATATTGAAAATTCAGATCAACGTTAAACGCGATCAACATGACTTTTTACTGGCTTACATGCAAATGTTACTGCTCATTTGCACGATAGATTACCGCTCACTTTGTGTATGTATTTACGGAATAAATAATTAATTTGTAAGTCAAAACCCTTGTGTTGAATTTAAAGCATTTTATAAAACATTCGTGTATTAAACAATAGAACGAAACTTGTTTACGCTTCTATGTAATTTTTTTTTTTAAACAAAATATTTTCTTCTCTTAGGCAAACTGTATTCATATAATTTGTTGTAGAGGAAAGTAATAATGACTGTTAACAGAATTACATTAAAATAAATATCAATAATTTAACCAATCGTGAAACAAAATAATTCAAAATACCGATATGTCCATTCTGTTATGTTACTTAGTATAACAATATACCTAGCTGTAAACTATTTGCGTATAAAAGGACTCAAATAATTCATTACATTATTGCTTCCTTTAGAATACCGTATTACCCCGGGGTGCTTTAAAGCCATTGAATTCGAAATCATTTCAAGATAAGTTCCTGCGTGGCTAGAAACGGGAATGATTAACCTAGCAAGTAGCAACTGAGGTTGGAATACAAAACTTTAAATTGACGTTAATAGACGTCCAACATCTTAGTCTGAGCAAAGATCTTATTCTGATCGCAAGCACGAACCCTGAAACGGTTGAAATGTGGAGAAAGTATTTAAATATCGAACGACAGAATGTTACTAATGAGGTATTATATTTTTTTGAGCGTATTTTCTTTTTCGATCCTTTTTTGTTTTTGCGATCAGTGTGTAACGTAGTGTTACGCAACAATTCAAGAATAAAGACTCATTTGATTGAAAAAAAAATAGATTTTTCATTTGTGAAAATATTTTCTTAGACTGTTCTCCTAGGCAGGCAACTCAAAATGATATGCGTAAGTTTTTTTGCGAAAGTTATTCATACATTTAGATATGACAGTGACGACTAAATTATCCTAGTAAATCTCACTTATGGTTGCTAATGATGAAGCCTGGGGCCTGCTTCCGTGTCGGCTTGCGCTGATTACGAGCGCCCGTTTGCACCAGTTTAGCCCCCGGCCCTGCTCGTAATCTTAAAGTAAATATTGTTCTACCTACTGACTTATGATGTTACATTTCACTCGGATTATTGTTTATTATTTTGTATATATATTATGTATATGCACTTTACAGTTCAGCTTGTTAGATAGAAATTTATCATTATTGGAAAATTATGCGCATATTTTTTTGTTTTTTTTTCTAGACAGACGACGGTTATTTTATTTGACATAACTTTTAGCAAGTTTCTTCAAAATAGTTACGACAAATTTTCACATACTATTTAAAATATGATATAGCAATAACACCTCCTTTACAACTTCTTTTATAATTAGCAATTTATTTATCACAGCTATTATCTACTTTTATATTTCAAAAAATAATTAATGTAACTCACTAATAATACTTTAGAATCAGCAATCGAAACTTCATCCTGGTCATAAAACAATATTAACATACTAACAATATATCGGTAGCGAGCAGGTGATCCCAGACGTTTACTGAAATAAATGACACCAGCTTTGCGCATGCGCAACGAACTCTGTTTAATTGTTATTGGATTCCACTTCCTTATCGAGACTTTCGTTACACTAGTCGATCCTGAAAAGAAACGTACTGCCGTCTCTTTCCCACCCACCGTTATCGCATTCTTGCATCTTGCTCTCCTGTAGCTCTTTCCAAGATTCTTAAACCGCTCAGCATACAGGCGGTGTTATAAAATATATTACAGCAATAAATGTTGATACAGCATGCTTTATTTGTATGAGAGTTCCCTTACTGGGAAAAGTGGAAACATACTTTGATGAGATACGAGACAATCCTATCGGATGTCATAATAAACCTTCAACAGCTGTAAATAGGTTGGTTATGTTCACTTGACTTGCGTTTTCTTTGTAAGGCTCGTTTCAACCGTCTGGTATCAAGCTTTTCAATATAGAGCGTATTGAATCTTAAAAAAGTTATATCGGCCAATACCTTTTGGTGACGTTCGTTGTCTTTTTAGGAGAAAGGGTAAAATGGAACCCTTTTGACGGAGGATCGGCTGTCTTTCCGTCTAGCCGTCTCGCCGCCTGTATTTCTGGCCACGAATCCGTTTTTCTGTCCATGTTTTACCAGGCTGTAGGTATGCTAGCTCTATGCTAGACAGATAAAATTGAAGTAAAGCAACAGTTGGCGCGGTCACAAATTTAAGTAACCTACCAATTTTTTTGGGAATTTGATATGTTTGGCCTATATGTACCGAAGAATAGCGACAAAAGTCGACTCTCACTTGTTACTTGTTTTTACTGTTTATTTTTAATCTAATCAATTTTTATCCGAGAACTCACGCCACTAAAAGCTTCCGCAGAAAATTGACATAAATAAGGTACCAAAAGGGAAGACTTTCTAGCCGAAAAAAATACAATAAGAAAAGTGTCCACTTTAAGTAAGGTTGCATAAAAAAAGTATTTTCTAAACGTTTAAGCATGATATATTTCTAATTCGTGTTTTAATAACTTATTTTATTATTTTTTCTAATAGTATATTGATAACCATTTACAGTTTTAATGAAATCCAAGCTTAGGCCCGCAATTAAGGTCTATCAAAACTACGATTTTCTATTAAAATCTCACTTTTATGGTGACATAAACCGAAGGAAACATACTAATAGTCAATATCAGTTAAGATTACTATTTCTTAATACATGCTATGGGTCATTAACGCGGGTGCTTAATAGTACTTGTAACTCGGCACATAGTATGTTATTTTTAATCTTCGGTTCGCATATTAAATGTAATATGTTAAAGTAAAAATCAAATCAGAAACTAGAATAGTAAAACACAGTCAATTTCCGCTAGAAATCTTCAATTAAATTACGGAAATGAAATGTTGTAAGTTATTGGTAAGCCGTAAAAAGTACAAGTTATAATTGATAAAATTATAAGGTTTATGTTTACTGAGTAAGTCTTCTTTGTATATAATTGTTGTTTACGATAACTTGGTATAAAATATGCGACGTTAATGTTGACGGTAATTTAAATAACCTAAAACAGGTGTAGGTAAAACTCTGCGTCGGACTAGCAATATTGAGGGTTTCGTACAAACTGGGTAAAGAAATTCGAATTCGCAAAAATATAGGTGACAGACGGACTGACAGCTATCCAACGCAAGCGCAATCCTTAAACCAGGTTTTTCTTCATTCTTTATCTTCTGATGAAGACTGTACATATGACTGACCACCCAGACAAAGGAAGCCGCTTGGAGTTACTACTTATAGTTTATAGCTATGCAGCCTTGCTGAGTAATACGGGATTTCATGCATAACTTGAAATTGACAATACATTATCCCGGAAAATATTCAACGTAGAAAGACATTAGAAATGAATACGAAATTTTTGAAATTAAAACGAATCATAATCAAAATAACAACCTGAAATGTATTCAGTAGATAGTTATAAAGTCCTTAAAGGTTGTATAAAGAATTGTGAGGAGCAAATGTTTTTGACGTCTATTGTTTTTATTTTGTTCAGTTCTGTTAATTGTTGCTGTATGAAAACAATTATTTTTCCAAATTATATAGATATGTACCTTGTCGAAGTAATTATAACGATATAATAATGAAGTATATTAAAATTTAAATTAACTGTAAAAAGTTAAAAGTCATAAATTAGCGAAAGAAAACATACATACTAGTATGTGTGCAGTATAGTACACAGCAAAAAGTTAACCAACAAAGTATTTAGCATCATTAAAATATTTTATTCAATAATTTTACGATTCTTGAGCTACGGGCTTCCTACCAATTACAATGAACATTCATATTAAGAAAGTTTCATGTTAAGAAAATACTAAAAGAAGTATTAATATTATAAATAAACATAGGAGTAAGAACAGATCTCATTAAAATTGTTAACCAAATAGAAATTTCAATAAGAATTAGTTGTAATAAATAATGGTAGATATAAACAGGTTGATGTTCCTAGAATATAAATTTAATTTAATATTGTAATAATTATAAGATAAAGTATAAATAATGTGACTATTGATTATATATAAGAATAATAAATGCAACTACACTCATTGTAAACTATAAAAACACAATAAAGAAAAATGTATGTTAAAGAGCGCTATTATCGCCAACAAACTGCTGCGCCAAAAAACTTGCAGTTTGGCGATTTTTTATGTAATTTTCTATTTAAAAAAAAATAATAAAAAAACAAGAAAATAGTAACAAAGAAAGATAAACTATAAGTCTGTCGCGACACTGAAAATTCTGTTTACATAGACAAAAAAAACAATTAAGACTGAGAATACAACGTCAAATGTATTTACTACAACAACTAGGGTTTAGTCCAATTATTCCTACTATTTAAATAAGGAGGGGGAAAAACAAAAAAAATCTTTTGTTGTACATCTAAATAGACTCGTTAATTTCAACAACACCGAATAAATGCTGAATTTAACAGTACAAGTAATGTGACTGCAATTAAATGCAAATCTTTATCGGGAACGTATCAAAAGAACATGTTTCGTTTCTTAGTATTGTAAGTTCTCTCGAATAGGGATGTTATAGAAATTGCCTATTTAAATAGGCATTTTTAGAGGAATATAAACTACACGTACACGTTAATAAAGTGTGAAAATAAGAGCGGTATTGTGTACGAAGTAAATGGCAGACTAAAAAACAAAAAATATATTTACTATAAAATAGGTCTAGATTTGTTAACCTATTATAGCTAAATTACATTAGGTGCACGATTGCGGTGTCATTCAAATAAAGAAAATCTAGCAAAAAATATAGCATACTTTTCTTGTCATAGAATGTGGATTTAATAAAAAAACTAACCGTTTTCAATTTCAATTTTGATTTTTCATATCACTCGCTGTATCTAAAGATTTTATCAGCGAAACCATACATGAAAACTGTAAAAAAGAATGGAAAGAAAGAAGTAACACAATTCCTGCAATAAATTCTTAATTCAGTCATGTAATAAAAATATTATCATATATTTAGTATCTGCAAATTAAAGGGCAAAAACGTTGGAAATAAAAGTGCAAACAATAAAATCGCAATCATATAAATCTTAAAATAAAATTAAGAATATGAATTGTGACCCAAAGGTTAAACCCTTCGACAATCATGGTTGGTTGCAATTAAGGATAATAAATAAAATATTTTTTAGTTTTGCCCTTCTTCAAACAAGCCGCTTTTGATTGTTATGATTGCAAATGCTGTACGAAATTCTAATTACTTCAAAAAACACGAAGTAAATCATTATTTTATTACTCAGATGGTTTAAGGATCTCATTGGGCCATAAAAGGAAATGTATGCGAAAATAACTGTGACAATTAAAGCGCGTATCAAGATTGTTCACAAATGTGTTCAAGACGACTACCACTATCGCTTAAAGCGAAGCTTGATGGGAGATGGCGCAATACACGGCATCGTTCTGTCTCTTTTTCACAACCGTAACAGGCTAACTTTAAGAGGTGCTTGTACCTATATGTCCAATATAGCATTATGGTCTTGACATTTAAATCGGAATATCTTTAGACCGACGAACAATTCATTTATAAAACAATTGTTAAGTACCATAAAAGTCTTAATTGCATTCGCAACAAAGAGATTAAAGACCATCAGAGCATTTTCAATATGAGAAAGCTCAATACGTTTACTTTCAAATAGAATGCAAATTTCAAGATTCGAAACAATTGCAAGGCTCGGCAAATGTTTCTATTGTTTTTATCATGGGAACCAAAAGAGTAACAAACACTCGCGCTAAATCGAATAAAAATATCGGTTAACAGGCGTTCTCGATTACTCGAGTATCGAACGAACTCAGACCTTGAAAAGAATGTAGGGCCACGATCCCCGACGACAATTTGACCCGCGTACGAGACTCCGCATTTTAACAATGTTGTTCAACATTTAAATGGGTATTTAACTACATTTTCGCACCTTCACGAACGTTCTCGCTTCGTAATTGCAAATATATGTGAGTACATTTAACTTCATTTATAAAGGCAACACCTTTTATATTTTTAAAGCCTTTATGTGGCGAATTAAGTACAATGTTTTCGACGAAGGTATAGAATATTTTCGAATAACATTTGCCATACCTACTTTGTATAATTTTTCAATTAAGACGCTGAGAGGAAATCTCATGCGAATCTAAGTGCATCTCTACACGTGCGTTTACTAATAATAGAGTAGACAGCATACCGTGCATATTAAATAAAATCGTAATGTATTGCGTGACAAAAATTCGGTTGTCAAATGTTTAACATTGTTGAATGATTCAAAACAAGTTAAAAACCATGTACAAAAATACTTGAACCGTAATTCGTTGAATTTTATTTACACACACCCAGGTCTATTATTCTTCGTGCATGTTCGCTGATTTTTACGATCCAGACGTTGCTCCAAATCTCATCGGTATGCATTGATCTGCATTTCTCTAACTCCGCTCGTTCGGTGGCCCGACGCTACTTTCGTAGACAGTTACCCAATTCAAAGTCACATCACGTGTCAGCTACGGATATTTTAATTTTCAGTTCACACGGCGGCCGTGGTCTTCTTTCAGACTGCACATTAATATTAATACCGCGGAGTGGGGTATATTGCCCATATACGCGTAACAGTACCACCATGGTTCCTATAAGAGTAACGTCATCGTTTACATGCACCCATAACGAGATGGCGAGTATGAATCCCAAGTGCGCCCGCGCCGCTACGCTGTACGACTTGATAAGCGACGGAAGTACAAAGATAATCTGCACTTACATATCAACGTTTACTTTGATCTTTATTTATGAACTAGCTGTACCCGCGACTTCGTCCAAATGGAATTTTAATTAAGTAGTTACTTAATTGAGTTTTTTTTTTCATTTTTATTATGAATTTAAGTTCAGCTTTTTGTTTCAGCTTGATTTAAAAAAAAATACTCGGTTTAAAAATATAAGTAGCCTAAGTAAGTCATTATATCAGCTACCTGTCAATGAAAGTCTCATCAAAATCATCATCAGCCATTTTAGAGATTGCCCTTAAGAAATCAAATGACAACCGATCGACAGACAGACAAAAAAATTAAAAAGTGGTATTTTTGTGTATGTATGTTTTGTGTAGGTACCTTAAAATATATTCATGCTTGCAGTTAAAAACGGTTATTATAATATTACAAACAGACACCTATATGTGGATAGATAGATAAGCAAGTTGTTGTTTCACTTAGAAAACAGACTATTCACTATCGTAAAGGATGCCCGGTAATTGGATTCCTTGTGTGATGGATTGACTCGATACAAAACATTAGTCTTATTTAATAATAACCACATACAAGCGGATACGCGTGCAACGCACTCACTCACATAAAACTTTTATCAGATCACCAATCGTATAATTATTTCGTCGGAAGCAAACAATATTCGTATAATTTTATATGAAAACAGCATTTCGTGTGGAGATGTTGCTTTCTATAGCTATGTGAACGGCAAGTGCATACAATATTAACGACAATTATGTTCATTAAAGGTTAATATCAGTTTTTCCCGGGCGCTACTGGCGGCTAATGGCGCCATACTTGGTACGAGTTTTAAGAAGGCACTACACTGCTAGTTAACGGCAGAAATATATCGCAGGCAATTGTTTTTGTTCAATACTTTAAAGGCACAATCATCCGAATATTCAAAGCGTTACTCATTAGTGATACTCCAACCTTTTGGTTTCATTTGTAACCAATTTAATAAGAATTATGGTCATTCTTAAAAATGTTGATTAATCAACGTTTTAGATAAGTTTTTTTTTTATTTTTTAAATCAGACTAACTCAACCAAAAAATCTCCTTTTAAATAAACACAAAAAATGATGTGATACGTCTTCGATATTCTCATAGGAAACTTGTTCTTTAATTTTATGTATATCTTAGGCAACAGCATAGCATATCCTTATATCCTTAGTAAAGCAACAGTCATATTTTACCGGGACAGGACTGCACAAGTATAATTAAATTTAAAGCAGAATATAAATAACATTAACCATAAAATCAGGTAGCAGTGTTCAAGTACACTCAAAGCGTCTTTCAACAAATAAACAGGAACGTAAGTATTTATTAGGAAGGATGCGAACATATATTACTATATTGACATTTAGCAGATTTTCTGCAATTCAAGTGCATATTATCGCGTCGACTGGACGACAGCGGTGACGCCCACGAACGTAATTAAACACTATTAAAATGGACAGGTCTCAAACATGCAATTATTTACAGCATTTTTAAAACAATTATGTAGAACGTTTTTAAAAATCTATTTCAATTCTCCATTGAATTATATGGCTAGTGCTACTAAAAAACGTGGCTTAAGTGTTCATTTATTATTCTAATTCTTTTCAATCTTGTTAGCTAATAGATGGGTCGGTTTGTTCAATAAATTGTAGGTTAATTGCCGTACTAAGAGTATTTAAAATCAATAACTGTCTACAATGTGTTTAGGTTCTCACACAGCTGTATTCAAGGCGGACGCATAGCGATTCGTCGCCGTCTAGTTACGTGTCATGCTGTCTTCGTCTTTTTAATGCGAGATATAGAGACGACTAGACAATGTAGAACGTCACTTAGGTGTTGTTCTAGTATTCCTAAAAGTGTTTTTAGTTTGTAAAATGTAGGTAATTAACTGTTGTGCTATGTCGATTATAGCTTCAAAAAAAATACCCTCTTAACTAAGTCGGATAAAATATGCTAAGAAGGTATTAATCCAAGAATTCAGCTACCTCTATACCAAATTACATCGAAATCGGTCAAGCCGTTTAGATGGGAAGTGGTAACAAAAATACACAACATACACATCATTTCGCATGGATTAATATTACTGTGATTACAATAAGCACCTTGCCTTGGACTATTTTTTTTTATCTCGTTACTGTTTAGTTTGATTTTTGCATGTTGGTGAGCAGGTGGTGAATATAACGAATGCAACCAGTCGCGCTGTCGCAAATTATAATAACTGTACAAACTAGTGGACTATTTTTAATCGTAAACTTGTATTGTTAGCGATTCGAAGCCTTAAGAAACGTTAAGATGATCCTTTAGAAGAAATGTAAGATGGATATCAAAGATGGATTTAAATATATTGTTTATTTATTTGGTGCCGTTTATTTTAATAATCCGTGGCTGAATTTTATTCTAGCGTACTGTACGTACGGAATATAATTAAAAACTTTGTCGATTTGATCAAACCGATGAAAATGGTCCAATATCACTTACCCTATACCCCAAAAATTTACCTAAAAGGACAGCATCAACGATCCATTACTTTATAAGTACCAACCACGACAAAGGAAAACAAAACACTCTTTCTTACCAAATTTAAATAAAACTTTTAGGACAGTACACGATAGCGGTGTGTAACACAAAAATCAATTAAACAAGCGACCCACTGACTTAGACTGTACAAACACAACTGGCATATAATTTCCATTGAAGATCACATGTGCGTTACACAAACACGGCTTGTAGAAGAGAGCATTATAAGTGTTGATTTTTTTTTGCGATTTAAGGAGAGTGCACAATGTATTAAAGATTATTAAAAGAAAATCTCGTACCTGTTTGTTTTTTTTTGTAAAGTAAGGTTAGCATGTGCAATGTGTGTTTCAAGTCGCGTAGGTATGTATGTGAAGAATTGATTGACTGGAATGTGTTTTTCTTTTATGAACTCTACAATTAACGCTATACAGTACATTTTTAAATCGCGTATGTAGATATAACGGGTTCAATACACAGATAATGACGTCATTTTGTAATTTATATTTTGACTGTGAACTTGGCTGCACACACTGCCGTGATCCAACATAAAATTTTATGTGTATTGTCATTTGTCCTTAACCACGGTTATTACAAGTGTTAAATGTTTCTATGGCCTTAATATTGTTTCGTAATATAAATGCTAGTGACCGTGAAAACCTAAGGTTTTTCGTCACACATTTCTAGCTAGGCTAGTCCATAAAATACTCATATGATCGTATAAAAGACACGCGACGAAAATAAAATAAAGCAGATATAAAAAGCACAAGCCGCGTTAAAAAAAATACGACATTTTGTTGCTTTATAAGTAACCTACGTTTGAACGAAAGCCTATGACTTACGAAAACTACATCAATTTTAGACAAGGTTTTTCACGTAAATTAAAAAGTAAATTTTCCTTGACCGGTATTAAAAATAACATGATTTTTATGATGACAAAAGAAATATTATACCATACCATGGTCCGAAGCAAAAATGTGAAAAACATTGTCACATCATGAATCAGAAATCATTATATATTTCGTTACTATAAATAACAGTTACTTCATAAAACATACTAAAAATGTCTTATAAATATTAACAAGAAGACATCCGATTGCAATAACCGTGTCGTGCAATGAATACGTACCTTAATGAGATAATTAAACAAAGTACTAATTTTCAATGCTAATTCTCCTTTCACCGAGACAATCCTTTGTGTGTACAGTAGATGTATAACATACAAAATATAGAAACTATGTTATAAACGGTAGCATCTTGACCAAATAATTAAATATGAATAAAAATTGTTCAAAAATTAGACGAAAAATCATGTTTTCGTATCTAAAAAAAATGTTTTATTCTGTTATTTTTCATATTTAGTAATTCAATATTAAACTTTTCACCCTTCTCCTTTCAGCCTTCAATATTTATTTTATTCTGTTTTTTTAAGTTTCAGCAGTGTGTTATTATAACTGCATAGAGTTGCAACATACAATATCTGAAAAAAAACTAACTGACTACCGCGGTTTATAAGATACATCTGTCTGTCCGTCTTTTCAAGTCCCGATTTATGTTAATATATAATTACCCCTTGGATACGAAACCTTTAAAATGAACTTGCATTGTTTCATGAACCCTATTCCACCAATTCGATAATAGGATGTTAGATTGTGGACATATATTAGTTAGATTCTAACGCAAACTTGTCCAAATTTTGTCAATAGGCTAACGTCCTATTAATGAATTGTATCATAAAAGTCATTGAATATTGCCGATAATAACGGTCGCTCATTATAAAAAAGGTATAACACCGTTTTAAAAGAAAACTTCTTAACTCAATAACAGTACTTATTGATTCATCCACCTGTGATTCATAAAGTCATTCTTTCATTAGCATAACATTTAAATAAACTTCTTAATCAATATTTTCTACAACAACTACGGATGCAAATGATAAGCTTCGTTCTGAATTACGATCGCAATTCAAAAAACGAAAGTCATAATAAAACATTTAGTGAACAATTTAGTCATTTTCCGTTGTTTGTGATAATGACTCTATCAGAGGTCGTGACGAGATACGATTTGCCTATCATTATAAAAACATGACTGAGCAGCGAAAGTGTCAGTGCAGCCCTAAAGTAACACGAACACAATTTGATACTTCTTCAATGGTTACACATGAATTGGGAACAGCACAGGTCGCGTGATCGAATGGACTCGTAAACCAATTTTGGCGAATCATTAAGTCCGAGCTCAGACTGAATATAAATGAGAACTTTTTAGATAACTACGCACCACTTTCTTATGAGTGCGTGTGAACCGTATCATGCCTTTGTCGTTCCTACTGCGTGACATAACACACTCAAATGTAGAAAGTGTCTCAATTGTTTATAAAAGGATATCATAATATGCCCGAGTAATTAAGTTCCAAAAGCTTCGGATAAAAGTATCGAATTTCCGCAATTAGTAAAACCGGAAGATCAATCGGGATTGAGTAATACTAATTAGAACATAAGCCACCATATCACTTTCGATATTCCATTAGCCGAACAAGAATTAAATCGAATCAACGGACACATCGATTTTACACTCGAGTGATTCCATCGAATTACTATTTACGGAATGTTGTTCCCACGTCTTGTCAATTAAAACTCTCACTGATGAAAGATGCATTACTTATCTGCTCACTACACATGACGTAACTGAGTGGACTCGATTGCTTGTTGTTTCAGGAACATCGTTGATTGTCCTGTCAAATTGCATCGGACGTATTTTTTGCTATGCACATGAGTTCACGCTTTCTGGTGCTTTTGCTGATCATAAGAGCGGAAGTCACGACTCAGTTTGAACAACTTTCACACAAGATTCATTACAACAGGGAAACGAAATAAGGGATTTCGTCACGAATAGGATAGAGATAACTTAGGCTATTTGAATTTGGGGCACTAAATCTACGAGTCATTGGCGTTAACTTTTTTGCGGGCTGGCGTAGTTTCGCTTCCATTACAATAAAGTAAGAAACTAAAAGTAAATAAAATCTGGCTGAATTTTCCTTTTGGTGGTTTAATTATGCAGTGAAGTTCCAATTTTAATGTCTGTGACAGATAGAATTTGATTTCGCTACTTACGTTGGCGGAGAAACTTCCGAATACAATCCAGGCTGCACGGTTACATACAGACGAACGTAATTGAATTATTAAAATAGTTATTTGAAATCCGCGTCGCTCTATAAAACAGACGATATTTAATAAGAGATTTCGCTTTCCGGCGATAAAATTTGTAATACGTTCAGTAATTGTTGTTAAACGATAAACACGTTAATATTAGAAGCACTCGATATGGCTCCTGATTTATTGGTTACACCTATGACCGCGAAAACACGAATCATATTGATTTATAAATACAATTTACTTTTGCGATGCGATAACGTTTCGCTTAAGGCGCAATCTTTCCGCTTAGCGATTTTATAATGCATACTATGTACGCTTTTTCAACTGAGACTAAACTAGTATTATCCTTTCCTAAAAAACTTGCATAAAGGATAGTAAAGTTACAATTTGTAGCATTCGTACATGTTCAGAATAATTTGCACGTTTCAAGTGCCGAGTTATGCGAGTGGGACTAAATTTAATAGCAGCTGTTTAAGGCCACTCAGCATCCATTAGGCGGGCTCGTGACGCCGGTGTCCCGGTGCCCGGACCAGGCCTTATTTGTACCAGGCCGATATTTGTACCGTTGCGTGTCGAAATGATCCGGGATGTTTAACGTCGCAACTGAACATAATTAAATACAGAGAGAATTGTGTCGATTGATTAAAAAGTTAATTGTATCATTGAATATCTTTTTGTGCTCATATAAATAAATCAAAAAAAATACCGTAAACGTTTTACGGTATTTTTTTTTATTATAAACTCAAATCTTCGTTTTTTACATTATATTCCTATTTCAAAACTTGGCTAAGGAACTCAAGGCTTAAAAATCTCGAAAACGCTTTCAATAAGGTGCAAGTAAATAAAATAAGCTTGTCCTTCCACGCAAGTACTAATTGTCAACTATTAAATAAATATATCGACGATTCCGCGCGCTCCTCGACTGCCTGCAGCTAAATAAGACTGCGGTATCGATTTTCCAAGCATAGTTCATCTATTTTTGTAATAGTTACCTTGCTAAGCGGTTAAGCCTGCACCGTAAACACATCTTCAAGATTCCTCGATTCTTGTAATACGACTTACAAGGACGTCAAGCGTAAGCGTCAAAGTAATTTCTCTATGAGGTTTCAATATCCACAGATCATTTAATTACACGGATATAAGCCTGAGTTTAATATAAATGTCTTGTTGATTAATCGTACAACATTATCGGCGCTTGCCGCCCGCTCTCTGCAGCAAAACAATTTATCACCGTAATGCTACTCACATTTGCATATCGGTCTATTCAACTCGATTAACGTCGTGTGAAGCACCCGTTTAATTTTAATCGATAGACGAAAATCGAATTACTTTACGTTTGCGTGATAACGCAAATAATCAGGTACAATTTAGTTCACCAAATCATCACTTTCTACGTTCGCAGTTCGCACCCACAAACGTCGGACACTTTCACGGAAACGCGCGTAAAACGATTTCTTAATCGATTATAGTCAAAACGGTAACGTCTACGAATGTAGAATAATTGATTTTATTCTTTTTATTTGTAACAAAGAAGAATTAGCGATAATCAATGTTATTCCCGGACGATGATTTTCTGTTGCGTGTGCAATCGATTTATTTATTTAAAAACGTTAATTGAGGTATTTATGCTACAATTAGAGAATAAATCACTGTCAATAAAATAATAAAGAATTTTTGTTCATTGTCTTGCATGTAAATAAATTTTATTTCAATGTTTTATGACTTGCTATTAATGGTTTTCTTGTGAAGCTTATGTGGATTAAATTGCTTGAGTGGTTAAGCGCGCCCTGTTCGTCTTATAATCCCCGTAAGTAGCAGGAGCGAGTATTTAACATAATTGAGATATTTATTTTATAACAGCAGCTGGTTCTTGCAACATGTATGCTAAATGTGGACTGATATTGCGAATGAATTAACATTAATATCCAGTTTTTCTTTATTCCCTTGATAGAAATAGTTTGTTTGGTTATTGGTAAGTTATATAGAGTACGAGATGCGCTTGTCGCCGCACGAAATAGATTTAAATTATTTGAGAGTGCTAGTTTTCTTCATTGAAATTTTTGAAGAAATTAATGAGTTGAACTGTTACAAATTTATTTCTGAATTATTTTTTAATATAATTTTATGAATATTAAAAATTCTATCTAGAATACATAAGTAATCATATTTCAATATTTTTTAACGTTTACACCATTTAATTTTTGTTCATTTTTATAGAGATTCTGAGTATTATAAGATACTACTAATTATTTTATTATAAAAAAAATGTTTAAACTTTTCGTAAAAACTAAAATAAAATAAATAAAATTTTCACACCCTAAACCAAATAAAAAATAACTCTTTAAACTCACCAAAAAAATATTTAAGCAGTGTTATCACACGTAGCAATAGGATGTATCACAATGTAAAGAATCACTGCATCACACTTGAGAACGCGTGCGTGCGTGCATGCGTGCGATCGGCGCGTGCGGGCGAATGCGTGCGCGCGCGGCTGCGGGCTCGGACCTCGGTACGCGAGTGGCGCGCGGCGTGCAACGCGCGCGTTTATACGCGCCACTCGAAGCAGGCTGTTGCACTTTCGCCGTCAAGGAAACATCCCAAGCTAGGGTGCTAGCTTTTATGTATTTATTACTTAAATTTCGATTGATGGCTTTATATGTATCATGTTCAGTTCCACAGCGTTCGCTAGCTTTCAGGAAATTGGTTTTACTTGTGTTCTAAGGGCTACCACTTTCATTTTTACCAGCTGAGGTATTCTGTATTGATACCTGACATCTGAAACATTGCTATAGAGGTTTTTTTTTGTTCAGATTTGGAATTTAAACGAGTTGGAATATAAAATAATACAGTTTTATTACACATTTAAAAATACACAATCAGTAAAATGGTATGACCAAGAGTTAACTAAGAGTTTTTCAAATTCTTTCTCATAGCGTCTGATTGCAAACCCCTGAAATTATATATTTTCCATAGCAGTCACTTATGAAAAGGTATTTAATTAATAAGACGTAACTTTAACTCTTTACGAATTGGTTAAACATACTATTCAAGCCTGTTAAAATCATTCAAAACTATTCAACGGGAATAGGCATTATCTGATAATCATATTTTTTCAAAGGTTATTATCGCAATATTTTGACCATAAAGTGTATTAAAATATAGTCTATCATTGCAACACACCTAGTACTATACATTTAGTGCTCAGTACTAAAACTTTTACAGTGTAAAGGATTACAAAAACGATGTCTTTTATACCAATTAAGAAACCTGCTATAAAATATATTTTGTGTCATATTGACGACTTCTCCTTTAGCTCTGCTGTCAGAAATTTCTAAAGAAATAAGCAGTACCCTTGTACATCAATAATCCCGCAGTAAGGAATTTAATCCTTGTGTCGCGGGGGGTTTACAAACATACAACTCACCTGCACAAAGACACCCAGATTCAGAACAAGCATTTGTGGAACACAAATTCTTGTCCTACGCGGGGATCGAACCCGCGACACGACGCGCACAGTGGGTTTGGCGTGGTGACCACAACCACTCGGCTATCCATGCAGTCATATTATTTTTAAGACCTTTTGTGTGTGTTCATAAATTATTAAATAAAATAAAATAAAATGTTTAATTATATTATTATATCCAGTCATTTAAATAAATCCTCGTATAATATTATAATATGGAAAGTTTTTCATCATTCATGTATCTTTTCTTTGCAAAAGTAGTAACTTAAATGAAATGTTCGCTATGAAAGTATAGATTTATTTTACAGCTTAATAAGATGTTAGTTATTGTAAAACATATGAACGGACATTACGGAGTTATGCAATACAGCTGGCGGCTAACACGTCTTTTTTAATGTACTGCTACTTTACTACGTTACTATTTTAATAGAAATTTTCGCAGATGATGGATTTCTGATGCATATTCTCTAACTAAACTATAACAACGAATACTCAAAACAAAAATGGAGTTCAACAATGTTAAGTACCGTTGACCTGTTTTAACTACCAAAACTATATTTAACGACTATTGGGATGTGTTCTAAACATTTAATTAACACTTTTCAGTATATATATAATAACAAAATAATACTTCTGCTATATTTCGTGTACACTGTCCATTAAACTAATCACACATATTTACATGTACGAAATTAATTACATACGTAAATAAACGCAGTATAAGGAGGGAAATAAAAAACCTCAATTCGTTTTCAAGACAGATTATAAATCATCGTTATCAGCCCATATTCGTCCACAGCTGAACATAGGCCTCCCCAATTGCACGCCATCGTGATCTAACTTCGGCCTCATCCAGCTGCTGCCAGCCATCTTATAATAAACTAACTGTTGCCCGCGACTTCGTCCGCGCGGTTAGAAGACATAAGTTAAGAATTTTTGAACGGAAGCCCTTGAAGATAAATAATTTTCCCTGTTTTTTTTCCACATTCTCCCTTGAATCTTCGCTCCTATTAGTCGCAGCGTGATGGTAGGTATTTAGCCTAAAACCTTTCTCGATGAATGGTCTATCCAACACAAAAATATTTTTTTCAATTTGAACCAGTAGTTTCTGAGATTAGAGCGTTTAAACAAACAAAAAAACGTAATCTTCAGCTTTATATATTACTAAAGATAAATAAATAAATCTTTATTGACATAAGAAGATTACATAATTTTGTTTGCAACCCTGACTCCTGTGCTAGTACACAATGAATGATTATTATTCAATATATCAACTAATTACAATATTTACCAAAGGGCTCGCACAAAACCGATGTATCTTCATCTAGTTTCCCAAGGAAGACATGAATTATCTTTATAGCCGTCTGCGCAGACGTCTAATCGTTATATGACGCGCAGCCCTGTGGGACTTCCTTTTATCTACGCATTTCAACTCGTTTTCAACCATTTTCCCATGAAAGCTCGTTGATTCACATTATACCATAATAATTAGTTGCTTATTGAAGAAATGTAGTCATGCCGCAGAAAATTACATGGTATCTGCATCTGTAAATCTTGTAGTAATTGTGGTGTTTTGTTGTATTCATTATGTTTGACAGGTAAGACAAAAGAAAATTGTTTATTTATTGTTCTTAATTTTCTGGCTGATCTTTTAGTTCACCATGTGGCTAACACGAGACTACATACACCCAGATACAAAAAAGAGAAACACTATAAAATTTAAAAAATAACAAGCCTAGTTCACTATTATTGAATCTTGTTGGCGTAAAATAAAAATTAAATAAAATCAATATTTTCTGAACCATTATTGTGTATTAGACACAAAAAAAATGTTTTACATATGGCACACCAAAGCGCCGCAAAACTTCAAGCAAAATCACAGCATCTCACAACGGAAGAAACATATTGAAATACGACTTCTTCTAAATTCTAACGACGGTTATAAATACACACCCCTAATAAAAGCGAGAGCAAGGCAGTTGCGTCATAATCCGAGTTTTATATGCCTTATAACGCAAGCATAACGATGGTCTCAGGTAGTGTGGAACATGAAAAATATACGACTTCTTGTTGAGATCACTACTGCACTCTGCTACTGATTGATTGACCAATTATCTGTGATTGATAGCTTACAAATAAATAAATTAATTACTGAAAAAAGGTTTTATACGCGTTTTGGTATTTAGTAGCTTTCCTGCAGGTTAACAACTTCCTTATTAAGCTGTGTCCACCACGGATGCATAATGAAATATGGTTTCAACAGTTCTGTACCCGAAGGGTAAAACAAGTAAAATGTAAAATAACTAATTATTAACCCGCAAAACTTGGGGTTCACTTGACAGTTAAAATGTTCATAGATGATGTTTTTCTAATATCCTTTAACAACATATGCTATCCAAATTTAACGGTTGGTACGATCATAAAGTGAATTATTAATTTTCTTGTAAATTTGTTTTTCTTTATGATACCTCAAGGTCCCTGCGTTTTTTTTTTAGGATTACGTAACATATTATAACTCAATAAGATTTCTTAACGAAAGCCCGTCTTAAACTAACTGTTACGTACCATCGCCCATCACATAATAACATGTAGCTATTAATGTCATCTGTCGTCTAACCCTCATAACCTATGCAATATTCGTATACCGAAGATATATAACATATGCCTAAAGATTAAAAGAGCCTACCACCTGATAACAAGTGAGAAGTATTGTCGTTGTATGAAAGGGACAGCGCTCTAGGTCTTGTAGCGCAGCGTCCTGCTTACACCTTCAAACATCTTGCTGAGGAAACGATGACCCACGGAACGCTGATCACTATAAAGGCTAACCCTATCAAGCTGTCAGGTGGCCTAACGGTGACGATTGTCATAAATATTTGCATGATAACGGACCAGCCGTAAGTATGCATGGGCCTCTATCTCACGAAAACTGTGTTCGTTAATTGTGATGGGAATCAATAATTTTAACGAAGTTTTCTCGTAGGAAAAGATCCTTTAACAATTTTGTTTTACACTTAAAATAGTTCCCCTATCCCGTGAGGGCGCTTGTACATGCTAAGATAAAATGCCGGACATATCAAAGAATTCGTGTCATAACTAGAAAATAACTGTGTGCTGCGGTGCACGAAAAAAATCTTGTCTGCGAAAACATTGTTGCGGAGTTCCGGGGGTCGAAAAGCTTTCGTGTGTAGAACAGACAAAATTATTGTCGTCTGAATTGTTGTCTGAAACACGAAGAATTTGTCTTGTCTGCTGCACACACGGTAAATATTCTTAGCGTGTACAAGCGCCCTGACTCATGGCGAACATTTCTATTGATATTATGTGTCTATTGACATGAGAGCGAAATAGTTAAGGGAATATTATTCAAAAAAATGTATTCGTCAGAGACAGGTAATAAAAGGAATAAAAAAGCTCGAGTTAGGAGGAGAAACTTCGTAAAATAAATAAAACAAACAAATACCATTTAATGAACTAACTACTACGTATGATTCAGCAAACTTTACTGCTTCCTAACCATTTTCTCTTAACAATTATATCTTCAACATTTATTTAGACTGTTAGATAATTGCTCTCCGTAAACGTTTTATATAACTCGTACATGTGGCTTTACCCTTAAATTTTCGACATGGTTATTTGTAGTTTAACAACACTGAGTAATGAATAACTTGTATTTGAGCAATTATTTTTACTCTAAAAGTGAAAATTTTACAATTTTTACGAGTGCAGATTCGTCTCGACAATTTTTATAATGGTTCTGCTTTTGTTTCAATATTACGTCCAAAGTATACAAACAAATTAAATAGAGGATGCTAAACTTCATATCTTTGCTACTTATACTAATTTTTATGTTAAAAGGAATAAGTTTTTGTTTCTTTTAATACAAACAAGTATTGGCAAAGAAACGATTCATATTAATAGATCTTTTTTTGGAACATAGCTAGGATTATGGGTCATTTATATAAGCTCTTTGAGTTTACCTAATAATAAATTAAGTTACCTTGGAAACCACATAAAAATTCGACGCATAAACATTCGATGAATGAAGAAAATGTTCTTAAGTAGATCAAAAATAGAAGTCATTTTTCACTTTTAACTTAAAACGAGTTCTGTTTTAACGCCGCGCCGGCGCGTCGTTACGCTTTTGTTTATGAATGCTCCATGTTTTGTTGTGTCTAGTCCTCGATTCTTTACGGTAAAACTGCAAGTTAATCGACACATATTTATAACGCTAACTACCATGCAAAACGTAAGACAAATGAATAACAATTTATTTTTGGCATAAACAATCATAATATATACCAAATTCAATTTCAAATGGACTGTTAGATTTGTTTTCTTTTTTGCCCATAAAAAATATTTTTGAAAGTGTTCTCAAAGGCAATTAAGGTCGCATTAAACGAACCCTAATGACCTATAGTACTAAAAAAAGTTAATGATACAAAAAAATAAACGCTCAAACCTGCGTACCTACTAAATGACGCGGTTACTAGTAGCAGAGGCAATGTCGCATTAATAGTCTTTGTGTGATTTACTTTCGACCACAAAAATTAAATATTTTTTTATGAACATGCCACTGGCCGGTTTTTACGGCCTGTTATTAAGTTGTAGATTTAAGAAACAAATTATTTAATTTCGTTGTAATGTTGGTAAAGGATTTATATTCAAGGCAACGAGTTTTTATACGCGTATGATTTAAAAAAGAACAATTTATGTACAATACTTTAATCGCTTTGAAATATACGATTATATCAACCATAAAACCATTGATACTAAATATTTTGTACATTATTATTATTTTGTGACCCCGTCCTATTTACTTTTAATGCGATTTAAAGAAACACCAAAATGATATCTACTAAAAAGACCGGCTCAAAATTGCAGCATAAAATTTTACGACACTTAAACAATCCGTACTAATATTATAAATTCGAAAGTGTCCCTGTCTGTCTTTCTTGCCTTCATGCCAAAACTACTGAACCGATTGTAACGAAACTTGGTACACAGTTAATCTAGAGTCTGAGAAAGGACATAGGCTACATTTTAATAAATTGTTGCAGGGGTCAGGGATTTTGGGGGATCAAAGTTTTTTTTTTTAATGGAATGCGACTTCAAAATGTGGCTTAATATTGTTTATTTAATATAATGAGATTTATTTATTTGGAATTTAAAGGAGATAACAGGGGCTTCTATTTATCCCGGCATTTCTACGGAAACGCGATCCACCGCGCGCTGTAAACTGTAAACTGAAGTCCACGCGGGCGGAGTCGCGGGCAACAGCTAGTAGTTTATAAGCTCCAAAACTCGCATTACACAATTAAGGAGAAACTAAAAAGGTGATGTCTAATGTGTTCGTTCCGTGTTTGAATGTAAAAATGATTCATATGTTCACACTTTGGTACTAATACCACTTTTTAAAGCAGTACTGTTGGAGGTGTCGAAAGGAGATGACGCTCTATGCCGTATATCGCTCTGTCTTGCTTCCACAGCTGTTGTAGTCTTACGTTGGGGACGGAGGTAGACCCCTGTGTGTAATTAACTATAGAGAGACAAGATGTATGCCATGGTTATTGTTAGGCCTTGTTTAGATGTGAGACTTATTTACGTGAAGGTTTTAATAAAGTTTCAAAAAAGTGAGAGGGAGAGTTAGTTTAGTCAGAAGAGAGTTTTCAGAGGGATTAAAATAAATATTTCAGAAGTAGGTATACCTATAATACCTGTAATAATTATTATATGAAATAAGACTTGTATGCTTTCTGTAGACGAAAGAATAAGAAGATTAGACCAAAACATGTTTTGCAAAATGTACGTTTCCGGAGGAGAAGACTTAATTTATTTTGTTAGTTCATAATCATACAGAAATCCCTCATAGCATAAAATTACGATAACCTATACAAAGTACTCAGAAGAAGAAATCTAAATTAGTTAATGAAAACATTGCGATATGAAAATTTTCACAACTCTCCTAACTTTATTAAAAGCTTTTAAAATAAATGCAAATACCTCCACCTCCAGATCAAAAGATAGTAAAATCCATATAGGTTTTCAACACCTGCCCTTATAGAATTTTAATGTTTTATCACACAATACAAGAAAAAAACATCATTCTATAATAACAATAAGTTAGACCCACGCTTTATTTTTATGTCTATATTAAAAGAAACATTACCTAGATATTAGACATCCTATTTAGCTGTGAACTTCAAAGTTAATACCTACTTAACACATCAAGCACCACGATAAATTACCTTATGAAATAAAAGTACAGGGTATTATGGTCTTTATGTAGTGTTGGTAAGGACTTTAATGGGATGAATGTTTTGTGCGATGGTGTCAAAGATTAGTTTCGTGCGGATCGTATTTGGAAGAACGTGGTTATTGTCCGATGTTAGCTTTCTCACGTAGTGTAGTGTTGCAGTACAGTCAGCTACGGAAATCGACCGCCAGGCTGTTGGTCTAGTGGTTAGGGACTCTGACTGCTATACCGGAGGGCGTGGGTTCGATTCCCACCTAGGGCAAATTTTTATATGATGAGAACGATCATTTGAAATATATTGTAAACATTTAGTATGTTTATCAGTTGGCACAATAATTATAATCAATTCATATATGCAACGTATGTATGTAATAAATTTGTACGATATTGTAAAAAAGTGACCACGTGGTATGCTGTGGAGTTTGTTGCGTCACTTCTATTTCACAGCTAGAGCACTTAGAAAGTGGTGAAGAGTGGACGATAAAGGGTGCCGTCTATATAATATGATCCTTTGACGCTCAAAAAGTGCTACCTTGTAGCTGAACTTGAATAAATGGATTTAAATTTTGAATGAATGCTGTCGTGCTACATGCCAGTATTGCCAGTATAGTATTGCTGAAGGCTAAAAAAATGCTGCCTTTTTGTAAATCGAATTGCACTAACCGATTTGTGTTGCTGATTGTACAACGGTCATAAAACGATATTCACGTCATAAGAAAGGAGGTAATAGAAATGATTAAGAATGCCATTAAACAAGATCATGATAAAAGGGATGGTCAAGCAGAGCTCATATAATTAGAATTATTGAAATGTCCTCACTAACTTGGTCTCCAGAATAAAAATAGATGCAGTTTTTATCTGATAATTATAAGTGGCATTGCATATGGCAATTACTAATAAGCTCCTAATAAGCCCACACAGACTTATGCCATGTTTTTTTGTTATTATTGTTATTTTTTTTTTATAATGTTTAGCCTACATCATCCCACAGCTGGGCACAGATTGCATAGACTTATGACTTTTTCTATTTTCTGCTTTGTCTAATCATTCTCTTATCAACGTTACGTAGGCCTATCATATTTAAATAACATATTGTTGTACGAATATTAGTTCCAAGACGATATCACAAAAGAAAACCTTTTTAACTGAAAACCTGCCAAGTCTCATAGACTGTTCAAATGGAGGGCATTTGAACAGTCTTGCCCTCAAATGCCCTCTAAGCATCGATCTTCTAGAAATCTAGACAATATTTAAAATAATATATTAGGTACCAGCCAGTAACTGTTTCAATAGAGCTCAAATAACACTCGCATACAGAGCTGGGAACATCACGCGTATTGCGTGTCGTAATACACGCAAGGTTTTGTCAAATTTACTGCTTAGCAACATAGGTAACTTAAATTGTTAAAAGAAATATGTATTTACGTTCTAAAAGACAAATTCTAGTTAAAAACCCGATATGTTAGCGCCCGTCTTCTTAATTTAAATATGTTTAGATTAAAATTTTTTCAGTTAAAATGGTTTAATGAATATTTATCAAGGCATGCTTACATGCGTGATTGACGTGTACGAGATTTGGCAAGGAACCTAGACACCACCTCCTAAAGAAAGTAATATTACTGCAGTTGTAGGGGCGTAATAATTTTCTACAAAGCATAGCTAGCGACTCTCTTTAACGCCTTCAATAATATAAAACTTTTGGGGGTGTTTGTACTGCTTAAAGTGATATAATTTCAGGTGAGGAAGAGAGATGCTGCTCTAGGTCATGTAGTGCGCTCTCACGCTTCCACAACTTACATTAGTTTATACTCTAGTGGTAGGCTTTCACAACTTGAACACATACAACATATTAGTCTTACAGAAACCAGGTATACCTAAATCACGTCTGTAATCGAAATAAAATCTCACATCCATATTTTCTTATCGTCGTTAAAGGTTGTAGGAAATATCACCTGACGACTAGAGCTGTTTACACATAAACATGTCATTACAAGTCATAATTTAAATGGCGTCTTGGCATCTACTACGATGCTCACTCACTTTTACTTTCCTATTAAAGACGAACTTCTAATTAAACTATTAATAATCTTTATTATGTAACAATTGTATCTGAGGTTTTCGTTTACGTATATGCAATTTTTCACTGATAACCTTTTATCGTTTGCTATAAATTAGTTATAGTAACTATCGTGTGAAGATTCATTATAAATGATGCAACGGTTTACTCACGCGTATTTATCAATATTGCCTGACTAGTATCAAAACAAACCGGAGTCCTTGACCATGAAAAAAAGTACCCTATGTCTTTTCTCATGCTCTATACTATCTGGTATACCAAACATTATAGTCGGTTCAATAGTATTAGCATGAAAGCGAGACAGACTAAGAGACTTTCGCATTATTTATATATACAAAACGTGACAGCGCACTACAGGGAGAATAGTTCGTCTCTTTCCCAAAACAACAGCAATATTTCTTTTAAAAGTGGTAGAAGGCTGATATTGTTAATTTTACCACATTTTAACAAAGTTTCACATAAAATCTTTAAATTAACGTCATGTGCAAACTTAACGATTTTTCAGTTTAACGATCATAGTAAACTAAAATTGATTGTAAAGAAGCGTCGACGTTGCGATGAGGAAGTTATAAGTAGCGCCTTGTTATGTGAGCGGTCAAGTTCCATAGGGATAACACACGGAGGATATAAATATAACTTGGCGATTCTAAAAGGCGATGCTGCAAGATAATTTAATTGCGGAAAAATTAATTAAAACCAGTTAATAAACAAAAGTTGAAATGCTTGTTAAATTAAATATCTGAAGAAATAAAAAAACGTTGTAATAGTTGAGACTATTTATTTATTGAAACATAAAATTTTAGCTTGGTGTCGATACATTTCCTGATGTAATCAAAACTTGTGTCATTATCATGGGATTATTATTAAGTTCCATGTATTTAATAAATTGCTTGTTGAAATTGTTATTTCATTGCTTAGATCGGTGCTGGCTACCATTAGAAATAACGAAACAAAACCGATTCACAACGCAAAAAAACATGTGTGAACAAACTGTGGACAAACGAAGAAACATCCGCTTTGCTGGTCAATCAGTTAATCTCCCTCATAACTAAATGAATTATTGCCCTGTAATTATGTATCTGCAGAACGAAATGTAGAGTAATGATGCTATTATTGAAATCAGAATAACGTAAAACTGTAAAATAATGCGAGCGTAACCATGGCAATAAATTTCAAATCACATCAAAGATCTGTTAGCTGGAGGTATATCGACACGTCGTTAATATAATTGTATTTGTGGGAACGGAACAGAGCATTGCATAGCGTAGAGCGGCATCCCTTTTTGACTACTGCTATAATATTACTTTGAGACGTGGTGGTAGGTCGTCTGGTGTGTACCGTTTATTTGTAAGGAAATGTTTTCTGTGCTATTTAAATTGATGATGAGACTGTTGATAGCCCAGTCTTATAGTATGGTGAAGTAGTAGTTGTCCTGTATATGTATAAGGGACATGATTGGGTTCGATGCTCATTTTCATTTTACTTTTTTGTGACGTTCAATCTATACTTCTATACTAATCTATACTAATATATAAAGCTGAAGAGTTTGTTTGTTTTTTTGTTTGAACGCGCTAATCCCAGGAACTACTGGTACAAATTGAAATAATCTTTTTGTGTTGAATAGACCATTCATCGAGGAAGGCTTTAGGCTATAAACCATCACGCTGCGACTAATAGGAGCTAAGATACAATGGAAAATGTGAAAAAAACCGGGCAGGTACACCTAAATCATAACATATCTTCTACCCACGGAGACGAAGTCGCGGGCAACAACTTTTTCTAATTAGTAAACATGTTTACTATAAGTATATACATAATATGCTAAATTCGTACTTTCTCGGACACCTCTTGTTGTAGTTGCGGGTTGCACAGTAACAAATCAATTCTTTTGCAACTCAATCATTGACTAGTCTTATAGAGAAACTTACTGTTTGTGGTAACGCCCTCGCTTGGGATAAGCATTAGTGTGATCTACCATGCTTGTTCTAAGTCTGGGTGTCTTTGTGGTGTATTAGAGCGAGTAATTTCTTCACTTATTTTTATTCATAATGATGATAGGCGTAAAACAAGCCTATTTTCTCAAGTAACGCTCATATCAAACAATAGTCTTCTTAGAAGTACTCTCTCTGTTATTACTAGATAAGAATCAACATTCATCTCTATTAGAATCTTACTTTAAAAACTCTATTTGTTTTAGACAAAAGTGAAATTAACGTTGTATATATGTGCGAAATTACGTTTTGGACATCATTCACTGTTATTCAATGTTAAATAGGCAGTTATAAATAATAACCTAGACTGGGAAATTCATTTAAAGTTATTATTTATAACTACCTAAACGAAACTTAGACTGGGCCATTCATTTTTAGAGAAGCTCGTGACTAAATTATAACCGCAGAAGTGAAACGATCACAGGTTAACCTATGCTTGACGCGGTTGGTCCGTAGATGGGTGATCATCTTTGTCATAAGGAGTTCCTCCGTGTTTCGGAAGGCACGTTAAATTGTGGGTCCCGGCTGTTATTCTTACATCTTTGATAGTCGTTACAGGTAGTCAGAAGCTTGAAAAGTCTGACAACCAGTCTAACCAAGGGGTATCGTGTCGCCTAGGTAACTGGGTTGAGGAGGTCAGATAGGCAGTCGCTCCTTGTAAAACACTGGTACTTAGCTGAAACCGGTTAGACTGGTAGCCGACCCCAATATAGTTGGGAAAAGGCTAGGCCAATGATGACTGGGACATTCATTTAGTACTAATTTTAAAAGCTTTTTTATCATTTTCAGCCGTTTTAACACGCTTTAAATCTCCGTTTTTTCATATATTTTAAGATTCATTGTGCAAAATCAAGGAAAAATCACTTTTATAAAGCCTATCATATTCCGCTTCTAACTCATAAATACTCAATAGAATCACTATTAAACTAACCTGCCGTTTAACGTCACCCTGTATTTATCCCTAGACCTAAACGCAGTGGTTAACTTCGCTTTGGTTCCTAACATCGCATTTAAAATGACTATCGTAGTTGTGAAAGCGGGACATCGCTCTACAAAGTATAGAGCGCTGTCTCGCTTCCTCTTTAAGAGGCATTTATTGGTGAGCCAGTAATCGATCATAATTGAGATAAATATCACAGCGGAAAATATCCTGACACACTTATAATATACATATAAATTAAGTTATTAGGTACACTCGTTATTTATCGCGTAATTATGCTATATAAAACATAACATGAACGCATTCATAAATCATTGTCGTGATAGATCAAAGTGACAGCTAACATACTACAAACAGCTGTTATAACACAAATACACGTATAATATCATCAATTAACATGTTTCTTGATACGAAGATATGGCGTTTTAATTGGCCATAGATCAGTTACCTATTACCAATATTTTTAAGTAAAACAGTTATAGTCATCGAAAAGAGATGCCGCTTTACGTCATGTTATGTTGTCTTGCTTCCACAATTTAACAGTCTCGATTTTTGAGGTGATGGTAGGTCCCCAGGTGCCGATGGTAATACATTACTGTGTCAATGAGTGTGTATTTTTGATAAATGCATATTGAAAAAATAAGCTCGAATGAAAAAACGCCACTTAATATTAATTATTTTAAATCTGCCAGTAGGTACATACTTATTACTTAATGTGTAAAGTGACAGAGAATCATGATGATCTGAGAGAATTAGACTAAGTTTCTTTCGATTTTTTTCTAATAAATATCCTATTCCAAGAATGATTTAGTATAACTACGACTCGATTTAGAATAACTTAGACTCATGGTTTTGTCTTCAGCCAATAATAGGATGATTTCTTTTCAAAAACTTACCGTCGAAATGCTGGGCAAAAGTACCCGTACACGATAGCAAAATTAGAGAGAGAGAACATTCAACATGATCAAAGAGTCTCTTTCGAAAATTGATTACAATCTGTCTTTCCTAAAAGCTAAACAAATTAACTAACCTGCTTGAAGCTAAAACATTATCCAAATTACAATTTCTAAAAACCAATTCAACGTATTTCATTAAAAAAAAGTTAGAATAAGACCTCAGACATAAACAAACAATAATAATGATTCAATTTCAATCAATTTTGTTACTTGATTGAAACTTACTACAGCCGTCTAGACATTTTGTCTGTTACATAATAAATAATAAGCGATCATTTTTCAATAAAACACAATGCAATTTAATAAATTACAAATTGTATTCCACAAAGATTCAATCAATGATGTAATAGAAAACAGTAAGTAAAAACAGTCATATTATTATGAGTACTTATATTTAGCACCTTTCTACTGAAAGACCTAATTTCGTCTGAAAGCTGAGATGCTGATGCTTCGTGAATCGATTATAATTTATACGGTAATAGAATATCGATAAGGCAGACGTATAAAAAGGTTTAGTTGCATAAGTAAAATAGAAGCAAATATTGTGATCCAATTTCGGAATAATATAGATGCAATGAAAATAAAGAGAAGTACAGGGTATTCGTATTATAGTATTCAGCTATTTACAGTGGCCGATGAACGAATGGAAATTGGGAAAGGAAGAAAATAGGAATATTGACTTTTAATCCATTTTCCATTCATTAGTCGGCCACCGTAAATGGCAGAATCGGAGCCCAGTTAAGATGGATCAAAAAGTACCTATTGTACAATTAATTTATGTAAGCCAAGTGTCAATTTTAGCTATTACACATCTATACCTGTGTTTATACGCGTATTACATTAAGCTGAGTCACACATGTAACACAACGAATTAAAACCCATATTTAAAAAAAAATAGTCTATCTACAAATTGAACCTCACTACCACAGGACCATTATAGACGAGATTAAACGTTACAGTAAATCAATAGATCAATAGGCCAATCTATTCATAAGAGCAATCTGGAAAGTGATCGCGGCAGTGTTGACAGACAGACACAGTCTGGTTGTCACCTTGCGTCTGCAAAGCGGTCTAATCGACCCGTCTATCTCAAACCAATGGCAAATAAATATCACAGAATGATGTGAATAGAAAACAAATGAAAACACATTCGCGATAATTACAGACGGTATCTTGATTTTAATTTTTATGTGATTAGGTTTTTTTGTTTTTTTTTTTGTGAAAATGAAATTAAAATTAGTTTTAATTGTATCTAAAATGTTCGGTTCTGTAAGTCATGGAAATATCTCTATGTTAAAAAGAGTCTTTGTCTGTTTGAAGTGATGAAGGTTGTATTTTAAAATAAATATTTTCTATGGTAACAAAACATGCTCTTAGTGTCAAGAATGTTACGGAACCGTAAGCGCACATAGCACGGAACCCTAACAATATTAATGCGCCGCCAGCAGAGTCGACTTTCGCAACCTTTTCTGTAACTTGGAAACTTCCAAATGCAAAATCAGCGGAACGTGGACGAATGACGCAAATACCGATGTGGGAACGGAAATGAATTATTTCTATATATCATTATTATATCAAACTTCGATTAGTAATCACCATTTTAATTGTAATGTAATTTTAATTCTTTTAAAAACTTCGAATACATAATTTCCTTTAAGTAAAATTATCTGGTTTACTTTCACTCCTCCGACTGTAGAAATCATTTCTGGCGCAGTCGGTAGGATACTCAAGAAGATTAGGTTCGGTTCGCGTGAAGATTTCCCCAAAAATCGGAACGAAGTCCCGCGCGACTGACCGATTTCGAGTATCGAGAATCTACGAGTTTCTACGGTCGAGGTGAATCCAGCCATTGATTCAGATAGACACCAGATAATGTGGTAAGTGCTTTGAATCTTTCTTAGTCCTTGCTATCCTAGTTCTAATCCTTATCTTTATTAAATATGTGTAATTATATGTGTAGTTAACGATTAGGTATTGCTTTCATACATAGATAGCAACCTGACCTTGTTAGCGAGTTATTTTTAGAACAAGAATATAAGTTAGTGATAGCTTGTAGTTGCAGTTTTTGCATACATATACTGTCACCCGAGTTTGCTCGCGAATTTATTTTAACTTTTACTTTTAGACTTTATTTTTCTAATTAAATTCTAATTTTAGTACATGAGTATACATAGGTTGTATCCCGACTATTCCCGACTTTGCTTGTGATTTTATTTCAAGATTTTAATTGTGAATTTTTAAATTTTTATTTTTGGTGTGTGAATTTTAGTAGTCAAAATTTTTCATCCTAGGCATTCCCGAAAATTTGAGCGAAGTGGTAGAGCACTTAGTAGGGTTAATAGCATAGACGAACATAGAGATTTAGAAGATATGGCTCAACCACAGTCCAATATAGATACTATCTATAAATCACTTAGATTATTGCCGGAGTTTGACGGAAATCCTCATGTGCTTACACGTTTTATTAATTTGTGTGATCAATTAGTGTTAGGATATTTTAGTACGGAACCTGGAAATGAATTATCGAATTTAGCATTGATTAATGGAATTTTAAATAAAATATCGGGTTCCGCGGCTAGGTTAATAAATTCGAATGGAATCCCTGAAAATTGGCAAGGTATACGCAGTGCATTAGTGAATAATTTTGCCGATCACCGAGATGAAACCGCGTTATATAATGATTTGTCTCTTCAAACCCAAGGGTCTAGTACGCCTCAGGAATTTTATGAGCGGTGCCAAAACTTGTTCAGTACTATCATGACGTACGTTTCCTTACACGAATCGGTACGTACAACCGTAGAAGCTAAACGGTCATTATACAAGAAGCTTACTCTCCAGGCTTACCTGCGAGGTCTTAAAGATCCTTTAGGTTATAGAATTAGGTGTATGCGCCCAGAATCCATGGAAAAAGCCCTTGAGTTTGTGCAGGACGAACTCAATACCTTATACTTGCAGCAAAGAAATGACGGTACCTCTAGTAGGAAAGACTGGCAACAGCAAACCTTATCGAATAGTAACCATAATTTTAAATTACCGCAAAATCAACTATTGCCTAAATTTCCTCCTTTTAATATACCAGGCCCTTCAAGACCGTTTCCTATTCAAGGTCAATCTAACCAAGGTTGGCGACCGAATTTTCCACCACAAATGCAACCCCGAGCATTCAATAGAACGCAGCAAATGATGCGCGCTCCTCCACCAAATTATAACCCTCAGAGCAACGTATTTAAATTGCCCAATAAGCCTCAGCAGCCTTCGCCTTCTTTCAAACCCTTTAATAATAATGTACCGCGTCCGATGAGTGGCGTTAGCCATTTTGTTCCAAAGCCACTACCACCGAGTGGACACGATTGGCGTAAGTTTGGAAATCCACCCCCTAACAACTATTTTAAGACGCGTGATGTAAATTTTAATGATTTTAGCGATAATGACTATAAAGATTTTTCATATTATGACTATAATAATTATCCTGATTATGACTATTATACCTACGATCAATGTGCTGAGTATTATCCTGATTATGAGCAAATTTATTCTGAAGAACCTGCCGCAACTTCTGTTCAGGAAATAAATGAGACCCCAATAAATAATGATGAAAATTTTCAGATAGGTTCGAAATTAGAGAAGCTAAAATAGAGGTTAATTTTCAAATACAGAGACAGTTAGGTTATGTTCAATTGTCATACCCTCCTCTTAAATTTCTCGTTGATACTGGGGCAAATCAGTCTTTCATCAGCCCTGAAGTCGTGGAAAAATATTTCAGTCACATACCTTTAAGTTATGACCCAATCCATGTTACTGGTATGCATTCTACTAATAAATGCGATTACTCTATTACTTTTCCGTTTTTCCAAGAATTTAATATTCATGATAACGTGACCTTATACTTACATAATTTCCACAATTTCTTCGATGGATTATTAGGCTTAGATTTATTAGACACTTGGAACTCTACTATTGATCTTAGAAATAAACTATTGAAAACTCGAAATGCCCACATACCTATCCATATGTATGATTCTAGAAATGCCAACTGGTATGAAGAAATCATACCTGCAAATTCTTCAAAATTAGTTAGATTGCCAATTAATACACAAGATGGTGAAGTGTTCATTGAAAATCAGGTTATCTGTAATTGCACTATTTCAGACTGTATTACTAATGTAACTAATAACCGTGGTTGGGTAGAAATTACTAACGACTCATCTAATGATGTCATATTTTCAATGGACCATCCTATTGAAGCTGAAATATTTAACTTTGAAATAACTAACCCTGAATTACTAACCGATCGTGCAAGTGCTGTTTTATCTCGTTTACGTACTGACCATTTAAACCCCGAAGAAATTGCTAATTTACGGAATCTCTGTGCCAACTACGCAGATGTGTTTTACCTTGATGGTGAACCTTTAACTTTTACTAATAAAATTAAATATAAAATAAGAACCACTGATGAAACTCCTGTTCATACCAAAAGCTATAGATATCCATATGTTCACCGACAGGAGGTTAGGGATCAGATTCAGAAAATGCTTGAACAAAAGATCATCAGGCCTTCAGACTCCGCATGGAGTTCTCCCATTTGGATTGTGCCCAAAAAGGCCGATGCTTCAGGTAAGGTTAAATGGCGATTAGTAATAGATTTTCGAAAAGTCAATGAGAAAACGATTGATGATAAATACCCCATTCCTAATATCACAGATGTTTTAGATAAACTTGGAAAGTGTCAGTATTTTACCACCTTAGATTTGGCTAGTGGATTTTATCAGGTAGAAATGGATCCAGCTGATATTCACAAAACCGCGTTTAATGTAGAGAATGGTCATTACGAATTTTTAAGAATGCCGATGGGATTGAAAAATTCTCCATCGACATTTCAACGTGTAATGGATAATGTACTGAAAGATCTCCAGAATCAAGTGTGCCTTGTATATCTTGACGATATAATTGTATTCAGTGTTTCTTTACAGGAGCACATGCTTAACTTAGAAAAAGTATTTCAAAAACTTCGTGAGTCGAACTTTAAAATCCAAATGGATAAATCGGAATTTTTAAAATTAGAAACTGAATTTCTTGGACATGTTATTTGTGGAGACGGTGTCAAACCTAATCCTAATAAAATCCACGCTATTCAAAATTACCCCCTTCCAAAAACTACAACCGAAATCAAACGTTTTCTTGGCTTAATTGGATACTATAGAAAGTTTATTCCAAACTTTGCACGTGTGACTAAACCACTAACCCAATGTTTAAAGAAAGGTTCGAAAATTACATTAGATCAAAATTATAATAACTGCTTTGAACACTGTAAAACTCTGCTTACTAATGATCCAATATTACAGTACCCAGATTTCAGTCAGGAATTTCTTCTCACAACTGATGCCTCAAATGTAGCATTAGGCGCAGTTTTATCCCAAGGTACTATTGGAGCAGACAAACCTATTGCATATGCGTCGCGTACCTTAAACACTAGTGAACTAAATTATAGCACTATAGAAAAGGAGCTTTTGGCTATTGTTTGGGCTACGAAATATTTCAGGCCATATTTATTCGGACGAAAATTTAAAATCATTACCGATCATAAACCACTTCAATGGATTATGAATTTAAAAGAGCCTAATTCACGATTAACAAGGTGGTGTTTAAAGTTAAGTGAATATGATTTTACAGTAGTGTACAAGCAGGGCAAAAATAACACCAATGCCGATGCCCTTTCACGTATCGAACTTCATAATGAGGAAGCCATGTCCATTGTAGCTAATCCATCTAGCACAGTACCTTCTTTAGATGGTTCTAGAACCATGACAGCTCCAGAAGTCGAAGATAACTCTAGAAATGCTACGGTACATACCGATGCTGAAAATCCTATTCTTGAAATACCAATTACTGAGGACCCACTAAATAAATTCACTAATCAGATAATTTTTAACATTGTAGGAGATATTAAAAGTAAACCCGTTATCACTAAACCTTTTGATACCCATACCCGAATATCTTTACAAATTTCCGAATGTAATTTAGAAGAGGACGTAGTTAGCTCAATAAAAGAATATGTTAACCCTAAAATTAAGACCGGACTATTTATTAACCCATTTCTTTCTATGTATAAAATTATACCCATTATACAACGCACCTTTAAGAACTCTGCAATGAACTTAATGTTAACTAAAAAGGAAGTAGAGAATGTAAGAGAACATTTAAAGCAGCAGGAAATCATTAGCAAATACCATGAGGGTAAAACTAACCACCGTGGCATCAATGAGTGTTACTTAGCTCTATCTCACAAATATTACTGGCCTAAAATGAAAGAACATATTTCTAGATTCATAAGTGAATGTAAGATATGTGGTCAAGCAAAGTATGATCGCAATCCCATAAAACAGTATTTCAAAATTGTGCCATCAGCTACTAAACCATTTGAGATTGTACATTTAGATCTTTTAACTATTCACAGTGAGAAGTTTTTAACTATAGTAGACGCATTTTCGAAATATGGGCAAGCCTATTATTTGAAAGATGGAACTGCTATTAGCGTTTTACAGTCGTTACTCAGTTTCTGTACACATCATGGGATGCCATTAACTATCATAAGTGACAACGGAACAGAATTTTCTAATCAGCTTATGGCAGAATTCGTTAATTTTCATAATATAAATCACCATAGAGTAGCTCCTAACACACCAAATGAAAATGGGATAGTTGAAAGATTTCACCTTACAATATTAGAACACTTGCGTATCCTTAAACTTAATCATAAATTAGAGTCAGTTGTAAATTTAATGCCATATGCAATTTTAGCCTATAATAGTAGCATTCATAGTCTTACAAAGTGCAGACCATTAGAAGTCGTCACTGGACATTTCGATCCACGTGATCCTTTCGGTATAGATATTTCAGCTCAATTGTTACAGCAATACATGGTTAATCATAAGGATAAAATGACAATAGCATATAATTCTATTCGGGATATATCTAATGCTTCTAGGAAGAACATAGTAGAAAACGTTAATAAGAATCGTGAACCTATAGTTGACTATTGCCCTGAACAGCCAATATTTATTAAAAATCCTTTAGCTTCACGACAAAAGTTAGCACCCCGCTACACGCAAGACGTCGTAATGACAGACCTTCCAATCCACATTTACACAAAGCGCAACCGAGGTCCAATAGCCAAATCTAGATTAAAAAGATTACCTAAAGGCGCTAAATTGTTGCAGGCCATTCCTGATGCTTCATCTCCTGCTTCTAAATCCGGTGTTAATGCAAGAGATCCGACTTGAAAGTCTTAACGATGGACCTGGTATTCTACCCTTCAAGTTAGGATCAGCTAAAGTAATATCCCATTACCATTCCTTCATTCAATACATTGACCTTCACGATCTAAGCGATAGCATACAATCTATAGATAATCAATTACGTAATTTTAGCCCTGAATTACATACTAAAACTAGATCTCTATTTGAACCTCATGTCACTTACCTGGAAACTAAGCTTCATAACATATTACAGCAGTTAAAAACCTTTGAAAGCGATCGCGCGAAACGAGGTCTCGTAGACGGTTTTGGCTCCGTGATAAAAAGCATTACAGGAAACTTAGATTATACAGATGCACAGCGTTATAACCAAGCTATTAAACTACTTCAGGATAATGAAAATAAAATAGTAACCGAGCTTAATAGTCATATTACTTTGTCTAAAGATTGGTCTGAACATTATTCAAAAATTATTGATAGTATAGTCAAAAATCAAGGTCAGTTAGAAACTCTATTTAGGAAAATTAACGATAGCATAGCTTCTAGAGATGATGATTTAATCAAGTATGCTCATTTAGGTCAGATACTTTTAATACTAGGTGATAACGTAGATTCTGTTTCTCACGAGTTATATAAATTAGAAAACGTAATGAGTTTCATTAGAACTTCCACTGTACATCATGGTATCTTAAATTTGGATTCCGTACATGTCATGATTGATAATGTTACGAACCTTTATGGCAGGGAAAGGGTGATAGATTTAGAAAGTAGAGAATATTTTAATATAATTAGGATAGGATCTTATTATGTAGGAAATCGCATAGTTATAGTTTATAAATTCCCCATTATTCTCCCTTTTACATATGATATGTATAAATTATCTATTGTCCCAAATCGTAATAATGAAGTTCTTATTCCACCCCATCCATTCCTTGTCCTTAATAAGAAAGATTTCAAGTACATAGAGGCAGAATGCCCGAAGTCAAGTAACTGGTATATCTGCGAGAACAAGCATAATCTTCAAGGACAGCTCCCTCCAGACTGTATCCAGGAGCTGATCACTACCCAGAAGAAGAGCTCAACGTGCACCTCTGTCACTGTTGCCCTGACGACATCAGCCTACGAGAAACTCGATGACAAGCACTACAGCGTTAGCTTTCCCATACCAACGAAAGCACACATATCCTGCAGTCAAGATTCGTACAGAATATTACAAGGCAGTTACCTGGTCATACTGCCCCACACCTGCTACCTGGAGACGTCACAATTTACAATAACGAACATCAACGATCGGCTGAAAGGTCAAGTCTTGAAACTGATGGACATTCCCAAAGATGACACCACTATCACGTCTACAGTCCCGAAGGCGAACCTGAACTCGATCAACTTGGATCAACTTCACGAGATCAACACCAAGATATCTTTACAATCACCCCTACATTTGGAAGAAGAAACTGACTACACTTTGTACCACACGACTATTCCTCTATACGCAATAATATTAAGTGCAGGCGCACTCATCATTGGTTTGATATATCGACACTACCGAATGAAACGAGCGAGCAGAATCCCAGAAACTTCAGATGAGAACAACTTGGGGAGACAAGCAATATACTCAGTTCCTGAAACTACCAAAAGGATTGGGACCAATCAACTTCCAGCTCAATTCACGACAAATGTCTTTCATACTCGCTGTTCTACGGGGGGAGGTGTTACGGAACCGTAAGCGCACATAGCACGGAACCCTAACAATATTAATGCGCCGCCAGCAGAGTCGACTTTCGCAACCTTTTCTGTAACTTGGAAACTTCCAAATGCAAAATCAGCGGAACGTGGACGAATGACGCAAATACCGATGTGGGAACGGAAATGAATTATTTCTATATATCATTATTATATCAAACTTCGATTAGTAATCACCATTTTAATTGTAATGTAATTTTAATTCTTTTAAAAACTTCGAATACATAATTTCCTTTAAGTAAAATTATCTGGTTTACTTTCACTCCTCCGACTGTAGAAATCATTTCTAGAATGTAAATAATTAGTTGTCGTGTCTAAAAAAATGTTTACGTCTATGATTAATTGGCCGCTAAATATACAACTAATCGCATTTTAGCCTGATCAATCAAGAATGTTTGTAGCGTTTGAAAATCAAAAAGCATTATCAAACCCCCACAACCTTATAAAGAAAAACTAGTACACTTTATTGTGAGAACTGTTTCTTCACTGGGTGCGAAAAAGATTAAGAATTTCCTTTACACCATTTCGCATGTATTTAAACAAATACTTTTTTCTCAGTACCCTTTATCTCTCAAAGAAAATGGAAAAAACGTTCGTATTATTGTTATCTTTAAGGACCACCGTAGGTAACCCTTCGCATGCCTGAGTTAAATTATGTCCAGTGTAAGCTAAAAATGGAAGCCAAGCTAAATGCAGACCCATTGTTATAGTGTTAATAAAATAAAAAATATCGCAATATATTGCATTCTTAATATCAACCTGTAATAGCTATCTTAAATAATGATAATGGCTTGTAAGAATTGCGTTAAAGAACGAATTAAGTTAATAAGTCTTGATTTGGAATCCAATATACCTCTCTTTTCTGGGAAAAGTTTAAATTAAAAAAAAATGTTGTTTTGTCTGCAACCCTTCTAACTGTGTTTTTGAATGTCAATTGTCATATTTTATTTCTGGCTTATTGTTTTACTATAGCTTATTCAAATATCTAATAAAATATAAATAGCCTAATATTTAAATTCTAAATGACCTGAGAAATACGCTCAAAATTTCTGCATAGTCTATTACTACAATCTACTTTCTATAGAACCTTTTTTAGTTTCATAACGCAGTAAACTCGCGAAAGTAAAATACTTTGATGCGAAAATTATATTATTTGTATATTATTAAAATGTTCCAGTTTTTTAGCTTGTTTACCGTCACGGTCACTGGTGCAATAAACCGTTTTGTGGTACTCTAAATGTTCGGTTTGTTAGATATTCTTTATTTACTTAGTAGAACTCACTACTTTAGGTAAATAATCATTCTGATTTAGGTTATTTTCATTACAACTCTTTTAGAAGAACGGGACAGCTTTTGAGTCTCCAACTGATTTAAGATAGCTATATCATAAAAGCCAAAATAAATAAATTATTATCAATATTTTCTCCACTCTTCTCAGACAATCAGTAAAGTAAATCGTGAAAACCAAATATTGAAACAAACATCACATCAAGACCCCTTGACTTTGAACCTACGCGTGATAAAAATACCCATTTCCGGTAAATAAATAGCTAATACGCGTTCCTATCAGGATTCTCCGTTATAAGGCATCGTGTAATTAAATAAACATAATTATGCAAGTGTGTGTCGGCGCGGCGCTCACAACTACTCGCAATACTTGTCATTTACACGTTAGTTAGTGGCTCCTAGTGTGGTTACCGCCAGTGTGGACCCCGCCGCTTCTAATGACGGCTTTTAACAAGATCGCCTGACATTATCGTATTTACTAATATCTGCTAATGTCTAAATAAGTTATTTGAATAAGGAATGCGTTATGACGAGAGCTATTTTCTTTTTTAGCTAAAATATTGACACTTTTATTTCAAGCCAAGTTTAGAAGCGAGATGTCATGAATAAACATGTAGGCTAAATGTAACTAGGCGTAACATAACAGAAAGAAGTCGGGTCGTGTTTTAACTGTTGAAAATTGCAAGATAAAAAAAAATCTTGATCAGAACAGAGCCATCACGTCCGCCCTTTTTTAGTTAGACCTGCTTAAACAAATTTAAAAGTAAACAGTCAAAGACAAGGGAGGTTTTATGAACAAACAGTGAGACCGGATATTGTTTTCATTAGGTTACGTTAAAAAAGGTTGTAGTCGACGTTTTTTAGTCTATTTGGAGAAGGCAAACGCACGCGCCATCGTGGTCTAAAATTGTATAAGAAAGTTTTTGTAACGTAAGCTTCAAAAAAATGTTTTGGACAATACCGAGGCTAACTTTTATTTAATGTATTTTGTGCTATAAATAGTAAAAGTAGATAGTAGTTTCAAACAATTTGTGCATTAATTTACAAAAGCCGCTTCAGAAAACAATTTTCCTTTTTTAACTATACCTAAAAATTGTCTTATGAAATTATCCTACTCGATAACGCTCCATAATTATTGTTCACATCACAATCGCTAATTCACTACCGCCTGTATCCGATAAAGTTATCAAAGAGAAAACTCTTCCGCAGTCTACATTTAAATACTAATAACAAATCGACACCACAATGATAAGAGTTCAGTTCCAGACAGCTCTAAACTAATCAACAAACCGTCTATAAAGTGTCAATCGTTTACCCAAGGTATCGTGCATCGATTAAAATCGTTACAAATGTCCCGTTTAATTATATCGATTTGATTACTCGATATAATTGGTCAAGCCCCAAGCGAGATCAATTGGGTTTATAGTTTAATCTGAGCAAATACATTTTAAATTTACGATATCGCTTGACTTTAAAGATATTGTCTTCCGTGGTTAATGCAAAAGTCCAGAGGGCCTGTCCCAGTTGTGAAAGCATGTTATCGATAGGTATATGTTTTTAACTCAATTCAGAAATAAGTTCGGAAAACAACATTGGCCTATAATCGATACATAAGTAACGTTTTTAGGAAAACCGAGTTTACCAGATGGCAGCGCTTTTTGCCATTCGAGAACATCCCATCACGATATCTCGATCAGACGCGTTTACGACGCGACTACTAACGAGGCGTTCATGTGTAAGCAATATATTAATCTAATATGCTTCCACCGCACGAATGCTAATCGATGCGAACTTCCGCGCATTTCACTCTTTATGAATGAGCTCACAAATAAGAGATGTACCTAGGAACCTTATGTAACCCACCACATGCACAAATTAGTGACCACATTATGTGTTAATAGATCGTTTCTAGTATACCTAAAGCACTTAAAGCAGACAAAACAGGTTAAGCCAGAACTTATCTTCCCCTTATAAATATAACTGGGTCCTGATCAGGACCAAGAGATCACGGCTTCGAAATATTTCAAGAACAACAATTTTCTCTACGCTGTAAGATTATGTATCGAACTATTGAAAAGTCGAAGAACTTTGACATACATATTATTATTATAATACGTGTAGGTACAATCGTTTTAAACCAAAAAAAAACACAATTATTCACACTGAACGTAAATATTCAGAACATTTTTTGTCAATATAAATCGTTCATTTATTTTTTTGTACACTTTAGCCACAAAAAGTTGATTCAATTAACTCGCGTGTACGACTTACATTAGCTAATGTTTCTTCCGCTCATGTTTAGCAAATTGTCGGTGCCAAATTGTAGTACCTGACTATTACGAACAATTATGATCTCTTCGGTATCGCCTGCGTCTTACGACTTGGCATTAGCTTTCTTTTTTGAGTCAGGCCGAAAATATAATTGGAGAAAACTGTTACCTAAGGATAGGCAGAGGCACCATTGTTACCGCATGAATGGTAGACTACTGTGCCTCTGAGTATTTCACTAATGCTTGTATGGAAGTAAGCGAAATTATGTCACTTCATACATAAAAGTATTTTAAGTAATTTGACGTACAACGTTGAGTGTCAGGGTTAAAACAATCTCAAGTTGGTTAAGGAAAATATCCAAAAATTTTATGTTTTTGTTCTCCGTTTTAATCAAGTACTTAATAACATATTACTTGAACTAGTACTTTCTAGTAAGCTTATAAATAAAAAAAATAATATGCGGCCGAGATTCAGAACTACGCCCTTTGATACTGCATTCTAAACATCAAATCACTAGGCAACCACTGCTATAAGACTGCAATACCTGATTCGGTTTATAAATACTATTGCAAAAACCTCACATAAAAGTCTTTATCTTTGAACAACCTATCAAAAAACTATCAAGATATTGAATAAAAGAGATTAATTTTGCTTTAATTATAAATGCAATATGAAATTGACCGTATAATAAAAGGCACAGGATTGAGCATTCTCCTTTACACATAACATGTCAGTCATATCCGTTACGTATCAGCTCCATAGGTGTCAGAATGATCATATTTCAATAGCTTTCTACATCAAATATTGAGCGATGTTAATTATTATTAAATGATGTAACGGTTTACTCACGCGTATTTATCGGGGTAGCCCGACTAGTTTCGGACCCAACCGCTTCGTCCGACGTTCGACTCGCGATCCCGCCGCGTCTGCTCATGATTAAGGACTCCGGTTGGGTCCGAAACTAGTCGGGCTACCCCGATAAATACGCGTGAGTAAACCGTTACATCATTTAATAATGAATCAGTCTCACGATAGTTATTATAAAAGATGTTAATTATGTTACGACACCACTCAGTTATTAATTGGATTAACTGTTTTGACAGCTAAACAGTTTCGCTACACCTTGGAAAGGCATTTTAAATTTAGCTGGCTTCTCTATGAATGAAGCTACTTTTAATTTATTTGATTAAGATATAAGTAGAAACAAAAAAGTATTGCATAAGAAATGGTGTATCTTTGTCACACCCTTGGCCTATTATGGCAGTTTGAAAATGCATATTTTCTCACGTGATTCAGTATCTGTACTTCAACAGACGGTGGCCTTATTTCCACGGCAGAGAAAGTGATTTAGGAAACCATCAGCAGTAATCTTCGCAAAATGATTTGTCAAGAGTTTCCTAAAACATATTTACTGAAAATAAATCATTAACAAACTTTCGCTAACACTATCTTGACACCTGTCTACAGAACATCACATTGATACCTTATCTTAATACCATTCCTGCTTTTCTCACGAGCTCCTTTCCTACCAAGCCACTTTTAAGTTCTGCTAAAATTAAAATAACGGGTACAGCAATAGTTAAAACATACCAAAGCAAACACAAAAACGTCAACGAAACCGAATCTAAAGTAGCAAATAAAATCTTCGCGACATCATTAACGAAATGCCTTATTCGTGCCGACTTTCTTAAGTAGCATGTATTTAAGAAGTAATCACAATAGATATGATTCACTTGAACAAAATAAAATACACAGAAGTTCAACTCGATTAATGTGTAAAGAGGTCACGTACACATCTATGTGTTCTAAAAACGAATGGTGTGAAATCATGTGCAAATTTGCACATGCAATTCAGTTACGTTGAATTTTATTTGTGCACTGAGCAGGCCTCGGTAACCTTGTTACTGCGCGGTGCACAAGTGAAGACCTTTTGTGCCTTTCTACTTTGCGTTACTTTTCAACATCTCATCACGATCGAATAGATAACGTCTCTCAATAAATCGATATTATCTACATTAAGCGCCTATTCAATGGTACACTTTCATTCCAACTCTATTAGTTTCAATTACAATAATATTAGATTAGGTTGTTTTATTTGTTAACCGATTTGTTCGGAGATACACATTCAATTGTTGAGTTTTTTGTGTCTGTAATTAATTTAATTAGAAATAAAAGAAATAGATTTAGATATGATCTGTATTTGATATTATTTACAATATGCGGCAAAATAAAACAAAATCTACAAAGCACAATAAGGAAGTACGAAATAGAGATTCATTGATTAAATAAACATTTTAAAGAACTATAAAAAAATATGTTACAATTATGTCTTTTGTTTAAGGATTAATTATTTTTCATCCAAAAAGCGCAGTCCTTACCTTCCATTTGAATATTTTACTGGCTTGAAATGTCGGAGTAGATTATCGGAGAGTCATAGAAGATGAAAAAGATCTGCCAACCCTAAAGGATTCGAAGCCTACTATCCGAAATGCGTCCACAACCCGTGAATATTAATCCAAGTAAAATAAAGTCTTAAATATTAACATTTCAAAAATATTATACATTTCAAACTTCACCACAATTTTTTTTTATTGTTAGACAATTTTTAACAGGTTCTCCAAAATGTCCGTTAAAAATATCACTACTATTTAATACCAATACCACATGCATGTACGTGAAAGAGAGGGACGCCGTTATATGAGGTGTAGTGCCGTCTCACTTCCACATGAAAGGAGACTTACTACTGTTTACTGGAGATGTAAAAAGACTTATCGACTATTTACGGTATGAATAATCCAAATTTGAGTTTAGTGTCCGATATGAGGGTGTAAGCGAAATAGTAGCACAGCGCTATTGTGATAATACTGCCCATGACTCTGAAGAACCAAATGCAGCCCAAATCGTAGCACAGAGGTCTTGTATCTATCGGCCTTTGTGGTCCAAGGTTCTCCTTATGCCTGTGACTTGGGTCTGGTAACTTCAGTGAGGACATGTAGATCTTGTTGGATTTTGTCCTGTCAGAGAATTTGAACCAGTAAGTGTATGTAAATCGGCGCCCCAATTTAGCTATTCACAATTGCCGATGAATTAATGGAAATTGGATTAAAATGACACTATTTGCATTCTCCTCTCTCTCAATAATTGAAAATTAATTGTATTGAAAGTGATTGTTTCGCCCCGTACTGAATTTCTAATAATTTATAATAAGTTGTTGGCAAAATGCTTATGAGAATGCGTATAGTTTCGTGGCTCTTCAGTATTTTATGATGTGTCTAATTGTTAATCACAGCCGAGCAAAAACCTCTTTCAGAGAGAAAGACCTATATCGCCACGACTAAAACAAAATAGTATTATTATTTTTTCTGTTTATTTCTTAGAACTACTTACATTGGTGTGGCATCCATATTTGCGAATTATATTTAACCTTGCAATAGCCATGTGCCGTCTGCCATGAACCTAAAACAATTCACATAATTTAAATCGTAATTTCTTCAATGGTTGAATAAGTCAATTAACAAAGGGACATTGCGGAAATAAAAAAACTTATATAATAAAATATATAACTAAAAGGATTTTGGATTTATTTACCTTCTGCCTAACTTCTATATATCAATTAATTGGATCTCCCGAGGTCCACACATGAACATAAGCCTCCTTCTAATTGTACCTTACTTAAGTACTAAGAAGGTAAATACTCATAGGTACATGTTCCGCGCCCATGTAAAATAAGTATGACCATAACCATAACTGATCGCCATAGCATAAAAAACAGCGACCTTACAAGTCATATTAAAGGAGTTTAATATTATAGTAGTCTTGCATGCATAAATATTGGCTATCTATGACATGTAGAAAAGACGAAAATAATAAAAAAGGTTTTAGGCGGAAGCTATGGTCGCATCACTATGGAAACTTAACTGTTAGCACATAAAAATCCGATCACAAAAATACAAAAAAAAATGCGTTCAAAAGTGGTAAGTATGCAAATATTAAGTTTCTCTATATCATACGCGCTTTCGTATTTTATATACATTCAAATTTCGAGGAAATATATCTAGCTATTACGTCTAAAAAAAACCTTATGTTACAGATGAAACTGGTACTAGAAGACTTTGCAATTCTATCTCAATGGAAATGACCACGAATAAAACTACAATGTATCAACTGTTTACAATTCCACGAAAGCTCAGAACAAGTTAAGAAACATGCAACACCGCATTCTGGATCCAATTCCCAACACGCCCAATACTTTTCTGTTGGGGCCTCCAGGCGATATCACTGTGGATCCTACTCTTCCATCTATTATCCATTTCCGAACAAAAAGAAAGCACAAACAAAATAATCGACTTACTTCCTTCTGAAGTCGTGGCGAGGAGCGTATTTCACGTAGTTTATACTCGCCAAATACAGAAACAGGCAAAAGAAAGCAATTAAAACAAATGCGAACGCGAAAAACTCTAAATACCAGATTACGTTGGTGTATACTCCGTGCATTTTGTACGTATTTTATTATTTACTTACTAAAAAATATTTATGAAATTTATTTAACTGTCATTTTATGACGTTTATGTGTGTAGATAATACTTATCGGTTTAATGAAAAAGGTTTTATGTAGACTTCTCTTTATTTACAGCCCCTGCAGCATAAAAGAAGCTCAACTTTTCTGAAAAACTCTCGAACTGGATCATCTTTAGAAGAAACCTGTAATTTTATAAACCTACTTATCTAGTAAACACCTTTTCTGTGAACTGAAATAAACATTTTTCCAATTACGTAATACGTGGCAAATTTTGAAAAAACAATACTTATACCTTCCTATACCTACCGTAACTTGGAATAAACTGGTGATAGATCCAATTTATATGATGGGTAAGCCTTTTTACGACTTTGCAAAGATATAATTAAACTGGTCAAGTACGAGTCGGACTTGTGTCACAGATATTTCCTTTGTATAAATTATAAGGCTTAAGAAAAAACAACAAATATGTGAGATACTTAAGTTTGTCACGTATCAAAAAATTTAAGAATTGTTGTACTGAATTTATTGTGAAGTATAGCAACAATGTCTAAGAAATGACCTGGATGGTCGAACAGACAGACAGACCCTCAGTATTCCATCTTTACTCTTTATATACGAAACCACAACTCTATAATCACCTACATCCAACTCCATAAAAATATTGCATATCTATTGAAACTTTCTTAGCAAAATCTTAAAGCAAAACTCATTACATCAATATAATAACAATTCTTCGAACGAAATGCATCATGACAAGACGTATCGCACTAATTCTTAATCTATGACTCAATGGTTAATATTACTAACGCCAACAGTGAGAGTGATAATGATACTTGAATAATAATTGATGCATTCAAGCCGTAACGGATGTTTAGTACAAAATAAAAAACAACTCGAAAATATAAATTGGTAGACTACCAAATAGTTTAGTTTAATTTTATTTCAATTACATTTTTTGTGCAGGATGTCCATCCGTGAGTGTTAGTGACTTTTGAATTTCTTTATTCAGTGAAAGCTAGAACATTTTTTGATCGTGTATGTAGCCTGTGCAGATGCATTAGTGATTAGGTATTACTAGATCGTTGTTGTGTTTAGAATTAGCTTAATGTAAGACGGATGTGGAATATGGAATGAGCTTTACACCTCTTTATTGTATCTAATTAGAAGTTGGAGTGAGGAAAGGAGGAAATACACTTTTGGAATCTAGATTATCAGTACATTGAGATTTACAAACCTATGTTAAAAAAGTAGCAAAGGTGTTTTCTTGGCGGAGGGTTCTCGGAAATCTCCCACTTTATCATTTTTTTGCGGTGTTTTGTTGATCTATTTCAACAAATAGCTAATTTTCTGGTTAGGCAGGTACTTGGTTTATGACCTGAGTGCGCTTGTCCCTTCTGTTTCCAAAGTAAGTCGATAAATATGATTTTTCCATAAGCGAATCATAGTGGCTCAGAAACTATCAATCAACCAAGAGTCCATCAGTATTCAGCAACTGTCTACTGTAGTTGGACGTAGGCTTAAAGTTTATCAAATCGGACCAAGATACCCAGAAAGAAAATGATGTTTGCTTTACACAGACTGCTATTTCAGTCTTGAAGCAAGTGATTTCATATAACTACTCTTAGTTTAAACGAGTTTACTCTTCAGATAAAGATCCCAGACAAGGCTCAATTTTTAAACATAGTTTTGGCAAAAACAATACAAATACGTCAAGCAGAACAAAGGAATAGGTATTACCAAAAAAGGTCTGTGAAAAGCATGAGCGTACTAAGGCATACGAAAATAGACACGATTTTGTAAGTCATACACACTTAAATCTGTGGAGATTGTAAGGCTTTTATAGCCTGTGGTAAATAGTGTTTACAGTTTACACTAAAATTGCAATGCTTAATTCGTTTTTAAGTCGATTCATGAAATGAAAATACATTGAAACCCATTTAGTGTTGTCAGAAAGTGATTAAGCCGGATTAGCAATTAGAGCAAATTAGCAGAAAAATTGATAGTAATCAATTACAAATGAGAGCAAATTTATAAAATATTAAAGGTATGCGCTTAGAGTCAATTTAGTTTGTAGAAATAGAGCTATTCTTGACTGTTAGAAACATACATAACTATTTCCATGAAGGAAACGGTGAAAGTCAAATGGAAGTTAGAAGCTGTCTAGTAATCGACTAAAATTACAATAGTTGTTTTTAAAATGATGAAGTTGATTGACGCATATCCATGTAAGTATTCTTTATTTTATATAATAGAAACGAATAATAAGTCTTTCAAAAGCTTTTTCCTAGTCCAACCTAGTGGCCGTTAATTTACTTAGTCGATTAACAATACTTCTATGGGCTCATCATTATTTCGTCTGAATGTCAATGAGAATTGTCATTACATGTGATGTGTCATGTGTCACTTATTATCAATCATCGTTATAGAATGTAATATTTAATTTTATCCAAAATGAGCCATATTTTATACCATCATAAAACGAGGATATCATTATGTCAAAATAGAAGTGTTAATTGCTTACGATTACGAAGTCTTTCATACATTAATTAAGTAATAATTAGGAATTTTATTAGTGTAAATAACACGTTTACTATTATTCCACTAGTCATATGGTATGAGAAGTCAATATAAGTGAAACTAATATGTTATAATTATATTATTATGTACGAATCTTACGAATTAGAAGATCGCAAAATGAAAGGAACCCTTCGTGACTGGCGCAAGGCCTTGCGCACTCCGGCCACATACAGGGTCGGGAACGCTGTGAGGATACAGCCACAGTTTGTATTGTTAATAGTGTTAATTGGTACTTTTTTAGTGGTGTTGTTTTATTACAATTGGTGGACAAGTAACCAGCCAGTAAGTGTTCAGAGATGGGCCAGTTCTATTCGACCTTACAACAGCACGTATCCGTTGTCGGCGCCGCTGGTAACGGGAGACGTGGTTACGTACAGGATTGGTATAGTGGCAGACTTGGATACAGACAGTAAGAGCAATACAAACAAACATACATACAATAGTTATTTGAAGAGGGGAGTTTTGAGTTACCACCGTGGTAAGAAGGTTGTGCAAGTGTCATGGGATAATGAGCCGGCAACATTACTGTCATCTACATACTCCCATAAGGGAAGAGGTATGGAGTTGTCAGAGCTGATTGTGTATGATGGTAGATTGCTCACATTTGATGACAGATCAGGAATGGTAAGCATGTTATTCACTTTATTTTCTTTTTATTTGATAAAAAGCTAATTGTATAATCCAATTATGTATGAAATTTAAATTGTTTTTTTTTCTGTTTGATATTGTAAAAAAAGGTTTTTTTATTTATATTCCCATTACTAGAATATTTTCCTTCAAAGCAATTATTATTTTCAATAACAAAAATACAATGCTTTATGTAAAATATCAAATACAATTCTTACTAGTTTCAAGTAATACTTTTACTTAACTCCCACATAATTAATCAAAGTACCCTCATAAAATACCAAAACTGCTTATTCAAACCTAGCACAACTAATTAATAATAAATAAATTTGTTTTCAGATCTTTGAAATTGTAAATAATAAAATGGTGCCATGGGTGATATTGACAGATGGCAATGGCCATGTTGAAAAAGGTTTTAAGTCAGAATGGGCGACAGTAAAGGATGACATACTCTATGTTGGCTCTATGGGCAAGGAATGGACTACGGCCAGCGGAGAGTTCCAGAGCTATGACCCTATGTGGGTGAAAGCTATTAACATGCATGGAGAGGTAAGGAATAATATTTTAAAAACCTTTCTTATTTATGAATATTACAATCTCTGAATTATTTAGTTATTAATTAGCTATTTATATACTTATTTCAAAGTAGACTTTACTTATTTTATAGTAGAGTATATATTTGCATAAGAATTAAAACTGCTGGTGGATAATAATGTAATGTGATTTTCTTTTTGGTTTTATGGTTCATTAGTACTAAAGATTCTTCCTTAATTTTTAATAATTTGTTAATTTTACCTTAATGTAATAAAAAAATATATTAAAAAAGCAAATAAACCAAACCAAACTCATTCTGATATTTCCTGTCTAGTTAATACAATAAATAAGTAAAACCTGCAAGCAATTGTAAACCTTACTAAGACTGTGTTAACAAACATTTTAAATGAGCAATGATATGTATCTTATCAACACAATTTACTCCTTCAGAGGTTATCTCAGACATGAGCTGATTATTATATAAGTCAAGTTTATTGCTTACTTAATTCTTACCATCGATAAAAATATTTTAGTCATAAAATATTATAATCTCTGTTCTGCAAAATAATATTAATTTTCAACTTGTATTTTTTTATTTCGTTTATCGTCTGTTAGTTTTGAATTCCGCTCATAAATCTATTGGGATATCGCCGGAAGCTGTCCTAATATTAACACCTTCAAATTATCCATGTGTAGACACACCATACTGCCAGAAATTGTTTTCAAAAGCAGATTGCCATGATATAAAAAAAAGGTTTGGGAATTGAATGAATGCAAGTAAAATCATGAGGCTGAGTCTGTACTGTAGTATTATGAAATATACTTGTGATGACGATAGCTGTTATGCCAAACTTTAGTACTATAGCTATGGACACAAATATGTACTGAATGTGTGACTGTATATTGTATATTGTTTGTTTGTATAATTTTATCTCAAAATATAAATATCTGTTTATACATCCTTGCATAATAAAATATCATTTTGACTGTAGAATTACAGAAAAGACAAAAAAATGGTCAATATACAATGAAGAATCCATGTATTTTCTCACAGTAATTACAAATTAAAATAAAACTTACTTAGATAAACTTTATTGTGATAATATCACTAAATAAACAAGTAAATATTCATGCAAACTGTATCCTTAAGAAGTCTAAGGTCACACACATCACCCTAAGGCATAGATTCGCATTACATTGCTAAGAGCTGCAACTGTCTTCCACAAAAAAATAATACTTTTAAATGTGGCCGGGTAATATTATGAATTTCGTTTATTACTTTTTCAGGTCCACCACTTAAGTTGGGTGAACCAATACAAGGCGGTCCGGGGCTCCATTGGCATCCAATGGCCCGGCTACATGATCCATGAGTCTGGAGTCTGGTCAGTTATAAAGCAGATGTGGCATTTCTTACCAAGGAGGTGCAGTCATGAGCCCTACAATGAAACTAAAGACGAAGTTATGGGATGCAATTATTTAATTACTGCTGACTCGAATTTTAAATATATTCATGCTCTTGAGGTGAGTTTTTTTGTTGATTGAATATTCTTATTGTTCATCACGCCTAAATACTTTAAATGTTGATTAATATTCCGAAAAAAAAATACATGCTTGCATTGCAGCGGCAAATACCGGCTAATCGTAGCAGGCGTTTAACTGCGAACTCAGTAACTTAAATAGTTGACGACTGATGCTTTTAGCCAGTCGCAGGTTCGAGAAAACCTAAACCTAAACCTACCTGAGGTTTAGGCTTTTTCGATCACACTGTTTTTAAATATGTATGGAAGAATATAATATAAATACATTTCTCTCCAACTCAACTTCTTTAGTAGCAAGTAGCAACATTATTTTTTTAAGTTTCATTTTAATCTGTATTAATATATTTCAGATAACAAAACACCAACCAAAGCACGGCTTCTCATCGTTCAAATTCATACCAGGAACGGATGATCAAGCAATAGTCGCTCTTAAGACCACAGAATTCGAAGGCAAGACAGCCACATATATTAGTGCATTTACAACTGACGGGACCGTGTTGTTACACGACACGCTAATTGAAAACCTCAAGTACGAGGGAATAGAATTTATATAATGGATGTAGTAGACAATTATAAATAAAATCGTGACTGTAAATATGTAAAATATAATAGTTTCGTTATGTGGTGTGTTTTATTGTTATGTGAAACATTTGTTATAGTTTGCAGTATAGACTAGGTACCATGCGTTTCTAATTAGAAGAAAATCGCGATCGCGGTCATTTCATTTTGTAGTAGGTAGTCATCATGTTTATTAAATGATTCTCGCATTAAGGAGTTTAAGGTTGCGTTTCCACCAGAGATATGCGAGGTTGCGAAGCGAGGGAAACGCTTCATTTGCCTCGCTTCTGTCAGCACAGCTCTGGTAGATACGGCTCAGTGGACATCCTCGCACGACACCTTTCCATCACACATCTCTGGTGGAAACGCAGCCTAATCCTTGTGTCGTGTGGGTTTCACAAATATTCATAAGACATGTACAGACACCCTGATTCAGGCCAAGCATTCGTGGATCACACAAACCCCGCTCCTAAAACTAGTCTGGAACCTAGATCAAACATCTTCAACAATCGAAGCTTGAAATGTTGCCATTCACCGACAGACGCTTTCACTGTCTGCAAATATGGCTGACAATGTAATATAGGTCAGAAGTGAGCCATTCCCCTAGGCCTTCGATTAATACACATGCAACGCTACAATGTATGAAATCAAAACAAACGCCAGTTGCTTAGTGTCTCATTTATATTTACTTGACTTTGATCGCGTGGGCTAAAGGAAACGTGTCGTTATCATGTATTAATAATTACATAACGTTACTAAATTAATGCTGTCCCGATATGTATATTCCAACGGCTTCCTACTCTATCTATCGATTATTTTGGATACTAGGAATATAACTTTAATAATCTTCTTAAAAATAACAAATCTATTTATCTGTAGTGGGTAACCATAATATAATTTCAAATGCTCCAAATAGCTAAGCCCCAAAACTCAAGAAGGTAGTTAGCAATGGTCTAAAAGCCGCGTTCATAGTTAAATACTATAGAATGAAACTAAAGACCGAGTATTGCTAGTATTGCTAGCCCTATCCATTAGTGGACAAGTTGAACTGGTAAAAAAAACAATTGATGAATGAGAGTGGATGAATGAAAGGGATGCCTTTGCTTGCCATCCATAGCTAAATAAAAGAGGCAAAGAAACAAAAAAAATGTGTATAAGTTTTTTTTATTTATTTAAAATAAAATCAATATAGGTACATTGGTATACTGTACACTTAAATAAACTAAATCAGATACATGTTATCAGACCATTTTGACATTTCACATTTTAAAGATGGCGGATATAACTTTGACAAGGCGGCAAATGCAAAGAATAAAAAATGGCACTGATATGTCTAACAATAAAAACTTAATGGTTAATAGAAAATATCTATTGGTTTTAGTCTATTGTTATAAACAGTACGTTTTTCAAAATCTGACCGTTAACTTCAACTCATTTACTCGCGACACTATGTGTGCGTGTGATTGACAGCGACTGTTTATTTTTAAAGCTTTATTTTGTGTGAGTAGCACACGAAAGCTGTATTAGTACACAACATCACTGTATATTTACACCGGTACACACACATGACGACACGAGTGAAGATGAGTTGAATTTACTGTACAAAGTTATATCCGTTGACTATTTTATGAAGCTACGATAAACCCGTAGGAATTCAGTATTTTTACATTTGTTATAAGAAAATATTTTAGTCCGTGTAAGTTTATAATTGACATACACGCGACTTAGTACATTTTATCTTATTATATCAGTTATCAGAGCACAAAACAAAATAAATATCAAAAATGGTCTGCAAAACAGCTGTACTGTAAATACTAAAACATCAAAAATAGTCTAAAATCTCCCTCTAGTCTACATAATAAAGTGCTATCTAAATAAAATTGTCTAACAAAGTAAATATGAAAACGATTACAAATCAAAAATACTTAAGAACAAAGAACAAACTGATAAATAAACTTAAAGCGTACAATATTCGATTATAGGCAGATGAAGTATCTAGGAACATAAGATAATGGTAGGGGGCCTACCACCACGTCAACGTAACACCGTAGCAGCTGAGGGATAGAGACAACACTACGCCTTGTAGAGCGCCATCTCTGTTCCACAACTGGAACAGTGGCACATTATGCTGGTAGGACCCCAGTGCTTCCCCAAATAATAATATCACAATTATTGAGATTACGATTAATAATTAATCTCATTTTAAACCGATCGATCTTGTGATCTCTTCGAAGACGGTCCATGCCATTGCCGCCATTAATGTGCGTCGCAGCATTCTCGGTACCGCACCTTTGAAGTAACCCTTTATGCCGTATGTCTGTAACCAAGGAAAATATACGATTAACTATGAAAAAATGTTATCAATATTAAGTAGGTACATTCTAATCAGGGATCCAGAAAGTTCTCTAATTATGTTATTCTATCTTATCTACACTAAATATATACCTATATTTATGTAGGTAGGTATTTATTGGTAAGAACTTTAAATATTGTGAGGAAGGCATTGACAAAATAATAAACCTAAACATATATTAAACCAGGACCTAACTAAAATATCCATATATGTATGTTTTCAAGATAACCTATGTAAAGGTTGAGTCAATCGATTAAAAAAGTCAATATCGATAATATATTGACATCGGCCTCGTCTGTATATTATTATACCTGCTTCAAGTATTAAAAAACTTCGCGCGTTCCAAATTAAATGCCAATTAGAGACATATTTACTTATCAAGATCACGAACCTTTAACACTAAGTTTAAAACGAATTTCCGATACAGATATAATTTAATGAAGTAGGTATTTATGTTTTCAAATTAATATACTATACTATTATTACAATAATAAAAAGTCGAAGCCAAACTGCTTCTACAAAAATCACAATTTTCGCCGGTACTAAAGATCAACGAAGGAGAACAAGAAGAGTGTTTCTTGTTATAAGATTGGACACCAAGCTACATTCTAACTAACCATTGAATTAAAAGAAAAATCTTAACTAGCAAAAAGTCACCTTATTGCCGTGTATTAAGGTAAGTTTTACTTTGACTGTGGACAGAAACTAGTATAATATTAGAACATGTAATTCTTACCTGTTGTATGTGTACGGCTGCACTGAACGCATTCGGGAACTTGTGCGGGTACAGCTGCATCTTAGTTTTCAGCACATCGGCCGGGTTGGTGGCGAGGGACGCCGCTATTCCTGCCACGATCCCGCAGCTGAAGTGTACCACACTCGCTGCACTGGGAGACTGCATCCATTCTGTACGACAAAGAAAATATATTATTAGTTTTAAAAGGTTTTTTTTCTTGTTATTGTAGGCAAAGGATTATTTGGTTTAAAGGAAGCTACAAGTCTGTGTTCTACTATGTAGATACTGAATTTAAATAATAATGTTTACTCATGATTAATCTATAAAAAAACAAAATCGAAAAAAAGTTCCTTAAAAAAAGAAAAATGTGGGACGAAGGACCAGCATTTTATTTTAGCTGTACCTAAGAAACTAAGTACACAATCATGTCGTTACTATGAACACACATCTACATAGGCGAATTTTATTGATTGATATAATTAATTATACCTACACCATTAGCATGGTCTCATGTTTAAAGATTGTGTGTCACGTTTGCAAAACATAGAGGGAACGTTATGTATGAAACGTTCTACTAATGCATGTTTGTTATCTACAAATGATAATACTGTATCGATGCGTAACTAATTTCAATACGTCATGCACTGTTTATTAAACATTAAGACTACGTATTTTGTCGAACGATTTGAATAAATATTTTTATTTAAATCTAAATATAAGCTTTAGTTATATACGTAGGCATAATAAGAAACTACGTATCTAAGTGGGAAATGCGTCATCAAAGTTAGTTAAAAAACTTAGACCAAGAAAATACTGTCGATAGATTTTTTTGGCAATTATTTATTATTCTACGATTTGACTCCTTTAGTAAGCAATATAACTTGACCCTCTACTTATAAATATAGTTGTGACTCTTGGCTATAACCAAGGTGAATATATTTTCACAACATAATAAATGAATGTCTTTATTTTATAAAAAGTCATGTTTAAAAAAAAGCTATTTAAAAGTTGTTTATAATGAAAAACATGTGCTGACGTTTTTAATCGATGAAAAACAAGATAAATACTATCTAAGATAAAATCTAATTATTTTATGACAAATAAGTAGGTATGGCGTGATCTTATCGTTGTAAAAATACCGTTTTAGCATTCTATACGTTATTAAGTAACTAATACAAATAATTTAGTATGTGTTCTTAACGTAATCAATTATTTATTAGTCATTATCTAGTGTAGACTGTATTGGGGAATTAGGAACATATTGACTTTCCAAAGTCTATGTACCTACAACACTTATTTATACATTGAACGTTTAAGTCTGTAACTACGCGTCGAAGTTTTGATAAACTTATCAGATAGTTTCATATGACATAGAATTGTAGATAATTAACCTATTTTTTGACTGCGATATAAGGTTTTGCCATGTATGATGAAATATTGGGTAAATTGTCGTAAGACAGCCACTGATAACGAAAAAATTATGTTAATCCTATCCGGATCTAAGGACCAAAATCTTAATTTATTGTATAAAAGGACCAAAAGGACTAATTTCTTACCTTTAGGCACAGCTTGTTTGGTTTGCGAGTAGAACATGAGGTACAGTCCAGAGAAAGGCGCGTCTCTAGCTAAGGTTGGTCCTAACCCACACGACAAGCCGCGGATTCCCTCCGCTTTGTAAATGGCCTTCAATGCACCACCCAGACTGTTGTATTTGTACACTCCAGACTCGTATCTGAAGAAATAAATTAAAAATTGATAATTATTAATTGAAATGTTTCGTAAACTAGAAGTTAAGTGTATTCGAAATGATTCAGCACGCAATTTCTTATGGTAGGTACTGCCTTTTACGTAGCAAAAATCGTTTGAATGAAAAATTAACATATTTATACTTAATTAACATTACAGCGCAGTAGCCCCTTGGTTTGTGCCAGAACTTAACCATTGTTAGCAGAGTGACCTCTGACTTGATGACATGATTTAATGTTACTTGCGATACGCAATTCTAATCGGATATTAACATACAGTGAGGACAATGAACATATAATCATATTTAGATCGCATTAAACGATTGCACATTGCTGAATAACAAAAGGTGTGCATATCTTTCATTTGACGTCAGAAAAAGACAAGCCTACAACAATTATCAGGCGATCAGTTTTATATCATGGAAAAATCCAAGATAAAAAAATAGTACACGGTCAAAAAATATTTTTCTTTTTTTTATAGATTTTATCGCAATCGAACTTTATTTTTTAATCGAATGGTAGAAACGATAAACTTATATACATTTAACATCAATATTGATGATAAGAAAGGTAGTTGCCTGTTTTGTTGAACCTTAATATGGTCTCCCTAAATACCATACGTAAATATTTGTATATTATAGTTTAACTCAATTTTTCAGCATCTATTTAGAATGTTTCATTGGTTGTACTACACATTAAACAATTTTAGATGATTTCTCACCTAGTCTTTATCACAGTAATGGGTATCAGAGCCACACCGCTCATGGTCCTAGCTACGACTCCCAGCGTGACGGCTTCCAAGGCTCCGAGGTCGCCATTCGTCTTCCCCATCTTGGATTTCAACCATTGCAGGGATGAGAAGTAGATGCCGACCCCTGGCACGCAGCGTGCGATGGATGGCACCATGCCCCTCCACAGACCCACTATTTGATCCTGTCTGATGATGTTCGAGAAGATTGTCATCATCCCGGGTTGGATTCGGCTGCTGTAAGCAAAAAAATGATGTTTAGAATTGTGGAAACTGAACGTGATATGCAGGATATAAAATGCAAGGTATGGTCTGATAAGTGGAGTTAGTTATGATCTCTAATGGGTATTTTATGGACGGACAAAAGACTGAAAGTTGTTCCATTGATCAAAGATGTCTGGAATCTAGCGGGAATAGTTCCTAGAATCGATCTAGATTTAATATAAGTCTCTGTTTAGTCTTCTAGTGATAATGTAGGTATGATAAATAGAGAAAGCTTTGTTCCCCCGCGAAAATCATTAAAGATAGCAACTTGATCTGCCCTGGGGCTATCTAATTAGATTTGAAATAACTAATTACAGAACTTAAGAAAACCATTATCAGTAACTATTATACTGAAGAAGATAAAATATAAACTTTAGCGACCGCGGAAAATGTTAATGAATCATTAGCAGTTTAAGGAAGCAAATAATATCTATTATCCAATCATTACGAGACGATTGTTGATTTGGCGAGACACTATCAATGTCAATGTTAAGGATATGTTCAATGTTAACAGTAATTACGGAATTATCTAATGTACCTATAGTAATTAATAAACAAAATTAATAATCAGGCGTTGGCCATTCATCGTACCTACGCTAGCACCATCGCAACAAGATATTGTGTAATCTGTTACTAGCTCTAGTAGGTAATAAGTACCGGCTTTTTGTTTCTGGAATTTTCGACAAGCCTCCTACCTCTGAAATTTTCTTATAGAAACTTACATAGTTGCTAAGAACTTTTTAGATTGTCTAAATCAGATGAACAGAACTTGAACTGCTTAAATTGAGAGTGCATCAGAGATTATGAAGGTAATTCGTGGAATCATTCTAGTTCTACTTACTTGACAGTCGCCGCAACAACATGTTGGCTCGGGTTCTGCAGGCGGGTCTTCACTAAGTCAAGCGGCTGGAACAGTATAGTGCTGAATGTTCCGGAGAAAGAGCCCGCGAGAAATGCTTTGAACACCGGGTGGTACTGTAAACAATTTTATCTTGGTTAATATAAAGGCTCGTGTAATCAACGCCATGCAGATACACTCTGACCCTCACACGAGTCGCAAGTGAGTTAACTTCGTGATAAAATCGAACTTTATAAAATAGAGCAAAGATTCTTACGTTTGCCACAATATCCATTCTGGTATATATTCAATTCCTTCTTTTTAGATGGAAACTGATCCTTTGTCAGGTGATGTCTTTAGAGTAGATTCCGAACTTGTAGTATTCAAATTGAAATAGCCAATGGCACAAAGAACTTTTAAACTTAAATAGCTTTTGGTATGATCCTAGATCGTATCCGAATAGTCTGAATAGTAGATAGGGTTGATGCGGTATTTCAAAGCAATGGTCATTTTTTGCAATACAGCGCTCGAGTAATGCATGTATGCTAATGCCACTGTAAATTTTAAAAGAAACTTTGATCCTGCAAAAACGACGTTCACAGGGGTTTTGTAGCACTTTTATAGAGTCCACTTAGAGTCACACAGAGAGAACTTAGTAGGGAGAAAGAAAATCACGGTCAACGAACTTAGCCATGAGGACTGAGATAACTGAACAGCAACAAGATTACGCGGGAAAACTTAGTTGAAGAATAATATGTTAAGAATACGAGCGCACTGATAGCTTGATGAGCGTTAACTGAGCTAGTACATGCGAGGCGATAAGTGTCGTTCATTTATATATGGTGTTATCAGCGGCAGACGGGGGACGTGGGCATCGCGGGTGACCGAGGTGGAAGGTCGCGCTCGTCCACCCCACATGATAATAAGTATCCGTGCCTACTGACTAGGGGGTAATGAGTCGCTCTGATAACGTAGGGTCGCCACTAACAAGGATAATGGCACTGTCCATGCGTCCATGCGGATGACTTTAAAGATACCAATTACTGGCACTAATTATAAAATTAATAATTTGGTTTTGAGTCAAATTTTAAGTAAGCTACATACAGCAATTTTTTGGGCAGATATTAGTTATAAATAAATAATAAACACTTACGGAGAGAAAATCACCCACAACAAAGTTTAATTCTTTAACCATCACAAAGCACAGTACAGCACGAAAAAAATCACAACACTTTTGAATCGACGTCAATAAGTACTAAAGTATAAATAAATAAATTAGGCTAGTGCGGGGGTATTTATAGATTTACAAGTAGGTAGGTATCTACGCAGAAACGCTAGTGCAACAATTATCAAAGTGACATTATAATTATTGATAATATTAGTATACGCCCATATATTCCGATAGCAAATGTGAATAACAAGTATCTAAATAAATAACTTGCGTAGTTAATTCATTTGCTTCGTGATTAATTACTTGATAATCGTTTCGGTGGGGTCTCGTATCGATCAACAAACATGCTTATGACGTGATTACGGTCATTTGACAAAAATAACAGCTGCAATACCTACTGTTTGAATATAGAGGTAATAAGAAGCATGTATTACCTATATTGGATGTCTTGGTGTATGTAAATTAAATGTTTTTAATATTCCCCACAACATTCAATTTAACACAAGGATTAAATTCCATAAGGCGAGTTTTTTTTTAATTAACAGTTTGACGTGCCAAACTGTTAGAAAATGTTTACTTGTTTATTTTATTTACTTTTTGTGAAGGAAATATCCAGTCAAGGTTTGGACGATAGACTGCTTCTTTTTGCTTTTAATCCTTTTAAATAAAAATTCATACTTTTTTTTGGATACTTTATGACTGAAAAATGATATTAAACTTAAATTATGATTAAATGAATGAAATACTAAGTTGTTTGCACGAAAACAAATGATGTTAATGTAGGCTAATACAGGGCTTGGTTCGGAAGTCATCGCTAATTATGTAGCTCATTGCATGTTTAATTCCAGATTCAATATTGAGTGATGCCGTATCCTATTACACCTTATTGTACTAACTTTAAATTATGAAACTGGTATTCTATTCTATTAGGAATATTAGAAGTATTGTGTAACTTAATGGAAATTAAGGTTTCAATAGCCAAACAAATACTGCAGTTGAATTGAATTGAATTTCTAAAGTAACGTTATTTTGTAATATGCTTTTCAGCAGCTTATGCATAGTTCAATCCTTTATACACACATTAAGTTAGACTAAAACTGAAAGGACCGGGCCAGTGTCCCAAGAGGACAACCAATATGAACAAAAGGACCAATTTTAGTCTAGAATTAATAAAATACATGATAACAAAACAAGAACTACAGTTAGTAATATTGTTGTTAATATGTAAATTGTATCATCATGTATAAAATATATATATATAAAAGTATCATCCCTAATTATTATAATAAAGACAATTGAACTACTGTTCAAATATGGTCTGATAATGAAATCATTAAAACGGTCTAAGCAAATACAACAGATCAAGGGTCACCAACACAAGACTGTTGAGCACATTCATTGCTCTTATCAGTTTTAATATACCATGGTCAATAGTATATAGAATTGTGGATATAATATACATATTAGCTTGCTTAACATTGCTTAATATAAAATATTGAAGTAGGTACTCATTATATTTAAAAAATCATTGTTGCTCCATTCAGCTTGTATCTGAATTACATAATTTACTTTTACTAACCAATGCAGACATGCTTTTTCCAAGAGTTTCAAAATTTTATATTTAGTGTGTGGTACACAGAAGCATGATAGAAAAAAAGTATGTGTGATTGATTGATTGACTTTCAATAAGAATTATAAATAATAATCAACCTGATACTGAAAGATAATAGTGTAAACAAAAACTATGGAGTAAGTATGTTAATTTTGTAAATAATGCACAATTTAACTTTACCGTTAATACGTAAGCATACTGGTAAGTATTGTGGTGACGTTGACGAGTAAATTCATATTAGGAAAAACACTGGCCCGAGGAATCGCGCCATTCCTGATAAGGTCATAGAGGACGCATTATTATCGAGACAAACAACACCGCAGGGGGCCACTTACATCGCTATCGGACCGGTTCAAGTCAGGCGGCTCTGGCGTCGTGTCAATCGCCCATCCATTTCCACAAAATGTCGACGCCGCTCGCGACATTTTATTAAACAATGTTAGTCCCAAATACTTAACCTCACAAACATTTTTATTGCACATTTGTGCCAATATTTCAATTGTGCAACATATAATTATCAGTTATATCTGTCTTTATAATGACGAATAGATGCCGATATAAGATTATCCACCGATAGTAACGTGAAAAGTAATTTCATAAACATGTTTACATTTCAGTCCGAAAACATCTAGATTGTTCTTGTCTGTAAATTGTGCCAATTGAGATATCAGCTGATTTTCAGCCGAATCCTGACCAATCAGAATCCTAGATTTTGCTTCTACTGACATAAGCCGGCTTGGTCCGTGTAAAGGAGAACTAACCTATTTCTGGAAAATTTGACATTGACATCCTTTTGACACTGAAGGTACTAAGTGATGACCAATACGCCTATATTGCGTTCAAAATTGAAAATACATTTGAAGAAAATAATCCTTTTTTATTCTATAATTTGTAATATGTTACGTTTTGCTTGCAGTTACAGAATTCCTTCTACTTATTCTTGAATAGGGTTTTTTAACTTCTTTAGCACTTTAACTGAAGTGATTAATTAATTCCAAGCAATTTAAAAAAAAATTGTTGGCTCCAGAGTATTCAATGATTTCTCGGAAACCGTAATATGTTATTGATAAAGTTATTTTGTTTAAGACTTTAATTGGAGTATTTAAACAAAAAAAAACTGACGACTTTATCACTGTAACCTACCTACATACATGCGTATAAAGATATATTTTGAAGAAGGTTATCGTATGTCCTGTCTACAATGAAGTCTTTATGATAACAGTCCGTTGGGGGTATGACTGTATATTAATGTAATAAACATCACGTGATAACCACGATGATTTAAATGTCTTGAAGACCAAGAAAGTTATAATTATAACTTTAATGATCGCCCTCGTATCAAGGCAACAATAATAACAACGGAATAATTACAATTAGAGAAAACTTTCTGTAATTAAATACCGAATAATATTGAAAAAAGATGTTCGGGTATTTGTAGGTTTATTCGTCTATAAATACTTGTAATTATGTAGGTCACTCAAATTCTTACAGCTGAGTCCTGTCCTGTCCAAGTCCTGTAACTTAGTGCATCAGAATTAAATCTGAGAGCTATTTAAATCAAGGTAACATTGAAGCTTAAAAAAAAACATCTTTATAATGTTTCTTTCTCGTTATTAGAGAAAAGACCAACATACTACATTGAATGATGAAACTAGTTTGACCCTACATAATCAGAAAGTCGATTGTAGTAACTATGCAAGTTTCTTTTGTTTTAGGAATATAAATAATTAGACATTTAAATCGAGCGATGCGCAGCTGTTTCAGACCTTTAAAACATATCTACTAATTAGTTTAACTCCTATTTTTTTTATAATCCAACGATATTATGTTTCTTATATGTATAGAACATCGATTTAATATTTATGTATAATACTTACATCCTTAATTATTTTGTGAAGTAAATGTTATTTACATAACCTTAGCCTACCCTTGTTTTGTTGATTGTATTATAATTATGTAGGTACAACTGCTGTTGATAATATATTGTTTCTCAAAGAAGATCCGAAACGATTTTACGGTTGAATGCTGTTTTTGTACCTACTCTCCACATTTACTTGGATAATGATGCATTTATTTAAATAATGATGCAAGTAAGAAGTAATTTTTCCAATAGTCTTATTTTCATCAAGAGAAACCTATGCGGGGTCTAACTTGAACAGGCGAAGAGATGTGATAAAAATACCGTTCACATCTAGAGTGCTTTATAATATCGGAAAGCTTGTTAGAACAGCTTATTAGGGATTATATTACTAATGCGATGGACCTAGAGTATTTCATAGTACAAAGTCCATTTTCATAATTTTCCATTACCTAGTTTACCTACCTATCTCTCGTCAGCTATCGAAAGCTTTTTATCAATTACGTGTGTTCGAAATAGGCTATTAATTAGATTAGTTCTTGTTGATAGAGATGGTTTAAATTACATGATGTCATAGTGGTTAGTAACAGTAGACTCCGTCGGTCATATGTCCGTCGGCTGTATGTAAGTGTACGAGCACTGAAAATTGATTATCTTACAATTGTTTTTATAACCTTTATGACCAATTGTGTGATACCTAGTGTTCTGTAAAACAAATAAACGCCTACTAAAATTATTGTAGCAAGTAATCACAGCTTTTGCATGGAACACTAAATCGTTTATTCACAATAAACGGCCAGGCGTTGTTATGGGTTCTTGTCTGCAGAGTTTCTTGTCTCTTGAATAGTTTCCCTAATGCATTGCGTTGGGGAAAACAGATGTCTGTAACAGTTCAGTCTAACTTTATAAGGTGTTGATAGGTAGCCTGGCAGATTTCTGGAGACAACCAAAAATCGCAGTAGTCTACAACCTGAAGTTAAAAAAAAGACGATTAATGACGTTATGTAACAAACGCCCGGTTTAGCTTTGCTTGTGCTTATAGCGCAGAATAGTTTCAAGTTATCCTTCCCATGACAATGCGGAAACTATGAAATTCAAATTAATCCATGACCTCCGATTAAATATACATTCATGACTCGTTACATGTCGAGAGTATTGTTTACGATGCGAACACTATAAGCATAAGAAATAGGATTTCAAGTTACCAACGGCTGACATCTAATAAATAATTTGAATCGGAATATACCTACAATTTGTTGGTCTCTTTGATGGCTGTAGGTTAGTCTTTAAATAACCGGTCAAGTGCGAATCAGAACCGCAGAGAGTTCCGTACAAATAGGCTATAGAAATACAAGGTTAGGATGCGGATGTAGAACCGTAACAACAGTTGTTTGATCTTAATCTTTGTGATAGAGGAGACATAAATTTTCGATTATTTGTGAAACTTTTAACTGTCCAGCTGTCACTGCTCATGAGATACATAATAATGAATGACTGAGTATAAAAGCCTCAGTAATAGGGTTCGATTTTTACCTTTTGGGTAAGGAACCCTAATACTCGGAGACATAAACAACCCTTCAAGTAATAGTGTTGCATAATACGTCGTAGAGTGACGTGAAATAAGGGTAAAATTAAATACACAATTAGTTTACTTAAATTTTATTAATCTACGTACTTCCATAAAGTATTAAGTACTTCATGAAACTTACACAACTATAATTACGCGTCGTCATAGAATATATACGTAACTATATGAAAATATAGGTATAGAATGTAGTATAAAATCATTAATCACAGTGTGTACTAACATACTAGACAAGTAAATATGGAATGATTAATTTCTTTTTTAATAAATAAAACAAAATAGAAGGGCAACCCTGATTTAAAGTCAAAAGCGATTATACATAAGTTGTTAGACACCTTTTCAAACATAGTCTCTCAGCTCCTATGGAGCTCGAAGGCACAAGTATTACTATAAAAGAATTTATAATTCTAATAATTGTACTGTTTTAATAACATTTTTTATAATAAGAACGTTGTGTGTGCGACGTTATTGGCACATTTCTAAATATATGTATTGTGAAGCAAACAAAAAAAATGTAAACTTAAAAACAACCAGTTAATATCAAATGCTAGCTGACTTAAACTTATTAAGTATAAATTAGATATAAACGGCACAAACATTGTGGAATGATTTCGGAATGAATTTTTCGAAGTGATAAAAGGTAGGTATAAATTTCAAACTGCAATATCTTAGTCTTTATAAAAGTTTTTGCGTCAAGTCGTATCGTCAATCTTTATTTAAGACACGTAGATAATTGCAGATGGACCCAAAGAGATTCAAAAAGAGATAATTATAGTACTCCATCTATTTAAAATTATTAAGTAATTTGAATCTATAAGTACTGCACTATGTATTTTATTATTCGATTCGTGTGAACATAAGAATGATTTTAACAAGAACACAGTCAATAATTTTATCCTAATTATGTTACATATTTTTAATTACTTTTGTAATTTAACGTCAAAGAGTCAACGCTGTTAATTAAAACAAGAATTTAATTGCTATAGTTGTTGATTTATAGGTTATATTCTAACACCAAGAGTCGAAATATATAAAATTTTCTTATTAAAATCATTCCTATTAACACTGATCTGAGTGTACATACAGGTTAGGTAGAACTAAATTGACAGCACGCCATATTGAAACAACAACGAGATTTTTAAGAACAATTTGGTTGCCGTGCATTGGCGTGTAGTTCTACCTTTCAATGCTTAGCGTGTTCAACAGATACGAGAGCTCAAGCGCTTAAAAGCAAGATGGCGACTGTTTATTTATCTCCGATATTTAAAAAGGATTTACGAGATATTTGTTATTCAGTGTTTTATTTTTTTAATTGGTCATTCATGGAGATTTACAGTAATGAAAAGTCAGCCATTAAAAAAATTGCGTTTAAGGAAGCCGAGTCATTACTGAACATTGCTTGTCAGTGCTGACTAAACTCGTATCCGCTGAACGAAGCCATGGCTGACTCGTTTACATGTGCCTCGTGTTGCCGAAGTTAATGCCGCTCTGGGTGGCTCCCTTGTTGGAGCCGTACTGCAGTGAGATGACTCCCTGTCCAGCCCTGAGCTGCTCCTCCGAGAAGTTCCTCACATTCTTCTCTGATTCCTTTGGTCCTATCGAAGGCTTGCCGTAGTTTCCAGCCTGGAATTAAAAAAGGTTACAATAAGTAAGGGATAGAATGACTACGTGACCTTTTACGAGCTGATGTCCTTAAGCAAGAACGAAACTTAGGAGAGTGGTGTTCCAAAATGTTTGTACATCCCGCTTGACAATGAAAAAGGCATCATAAAACCTAATGTCTTCATCCTGTGCTTTGTTCTTGAATGCGGCTGCTATGGAATCGAGATTGTTCCTTATCTCGTTTCCAGTAACTAGTTAAAGAACTTATTGAAGGCAGGCATGATAACTTGGATTGTCTGACACAGTGATAGTGATTTTAAACTCGTCATTAAAACTGGACCAAACTGAACGAATTCAAGTTATAGACGTGCACTTACAATTACTCGCCTAATTGCTGATTGCCATTTGTTCCGTCAATTACTTGGATATGAACCATGAAATTGTATTTAAAAGGTAGACGCTGGCAAACAGTTTGTAGCTAACGTTTTCCCATGTTTAGTAAAATTTCTTTAAGGGGAATTACTTTGGGACTCTGTATAATAACCATTCTGTCGAACCATTGTTCCTTTTTAGGTGCATAAGGTGATATGGGTACAGTCCCTTTATAAATGTCTATGGGTCTTTGTTACCTGATAATAAATGATTTATTATTATTTTATTATTATTATTTCCTTTATTTCATTAAAATACATATAAATTACATTTTTAAATATATATAAAAAACAACATACATTTAAAAATATAAAAAATAGTGTCCAACCGGCAACGGGTACAGGGCCCAAGCTGCCGGTGGTCAGGGCTCCAGAGAGAGGAACCTCCTCACGATGCGCGCCGTGTCCAGAAGTACCGCTTTCTGAATCAAACCCTTGACCCAGACGCCCAACGAGAGCCTCCGAAGATGTTGATCGAGGCTCTTGGCTATTAAGCCATTGGCACTTACGACTATCGGGACAATGATTGCCGAGTCCACCTCCCACAAGTCGACAACCTCGTGAGCTAAATCCAAATATTTCAATTGTTTTTCTTTTTCTGCTTTCACGAGGTTCTCGTCATTACAAAGCTATACGACAAATTTGACTTATAAGTCATTGTACATTGAAATAACCTTGTGAGGTTAATTTAAAGATACATTTTATTGGATTGACCGCATTAGTGTATAAGTATGTTTAACACTTATTTTTGTCCTTTTATATACTTTATGTTACTGGTTATATATTTTATGTAGGTCAGTATATCATATTGAAGCCGTCAGAACTAAATAAATACGAGGAAAGGACTTTTTTTCAACGGTTTTATTTCCCGATAAAATCCTAGCATTGCATAGCCTTTTAACATTTTCGCAATCGATTCCTTTTGTAGATTCCTAATTTTATTTTCCAGTTATTTTTTTTTTATTTAAGTACAAGTTAACTTTTAAGTAATAATTACCTTTCGGCCAAGTGACTGCAGGCAAATGACGACCGAGTTTAGGTTTTGCCTCTCCCACAAGTCGACTGTCTGGAAGGTTTCCTGTGCCGGCACGCCGAGCGTTTTCGCGGCTTCGAGGAAAGCGTTGATGTTCTCCATACATTTGAACGCCATCTTGGACACGTTTACTTTCTTCACCATGTTCGGCTGAATGTTGTTTACAAGCCTGGAATTAAGTTTATACAAATAAGTCGATGTTACGCAAGTTTATGTTGACAGATAATTTTGGGAGGTCAGCAGTGACTATTAAGGCCTGATTAAGATGATAATGTAATTATTGTTGAACAGTATTATAGTGAATGTTTTCGGCAGAACTTGTGATTATACAAGATTCATATTAGTCCTCCAACTAGATACCTTCATACTATGTTTGAAGTTTTTTTTTTAACGGAAAGAGTTGCTTAAAGTTATATTATAAAACGAACTGTATCTTAGTGTGCCCCATTAGCTGTGACGCAGCCGTTTGATGTTGCAGTTACCGCCAGGTCAAGTCGCGACCTCCTTGTATCAGATAACGAGTTCATTTGATCGACTAGATTAGCAGCTGTATCAGGCTTTATGCAAGAAAGAAACTTAGGTAACTGATGTTTAAGATTAAAATATCTGTTTCTCTCTACATGTTTCTTAAGACGAAGAAAAAAATGCTTTTTCGGTTGTGTCGTTGCACATGGCTGTGTTGGAGCGCTCGACAAATCCAAGGTGAATGGTCCAAAACCCGGCGCGTAGTCTTTTCGAATTTTGTGGGTATTACAAAATAATTTTTGCCTTCTAAAATAGTGAAGGAAAACATCGTAAAGAATCTGAGATTTTTTGTGGGCTGTGCCTAAACCGCGTCAAGCCTAATTGTGTCAAAAAAAATAACAATACCAGGTTGTAAATCGTCCTCACAAACAGAGGAAGAAGCAGTTATTAGTATGTGACCAACAAGTTCCTAGATTCCAATTTATTAGCAAAGAAAAAATTACAGCTTAGCCTAGCAGTTTGCTGTGCCGTTTTCTTTTCAACTTACTTGCACAATATGGTTCCGTCTTTAAGCACTTCGTAGAAGTTGTCCATGTCTCCAGAGGTGTTCTCTGGCTCACCGATGATGGCCTGTATCCATTCTAGGCACTCCTGTGCAAGCTCCTCGCTGTATTTGCTGTTGATCTGTAAACAAAAAAAGCATATCTTAAGTCTTTGTTGGCTGAAGGTTGTACTTTTTTTGAAAGGGCGAATTTCGGCGGGTCTGTTGATTGGAGACCGAAGAAAAATTATCAAGCGACTATTCTTTTGAGACGTCTTAGTGATTGTAGAGTGAAGATATTAACACAAGTGAATACATTTTTTAATCTTAACGTTGAAGTTAAGACTTCTGTTTTGTTAAGAACACAAAATTTTGAATAATGATCAAAATGTTCTTATTTTGGCTTTTAATCATTTTTATTGAATAACGCCTCAGAGCAAAGACTATAAAACCTCGAGTGTAAAACTGTCACTTTTACGTTTACTCTAAACCATTCTCATCTTAGTACGCAGTAGTTAGGGTTAGTTTATGGCATGAGGGCTTATCAACTTCAGCCAGACTTTATTGAAAGACCCTAAGTAATTGAACTACAAGTAGGGTTGTCGAATCGTCGAAACAAACAATTTGAAAAATTATTGAATATACCAAGTTTCCTGCACGTCATGTTTTATTAGTGTTGTATTTCACTCCGAGTTAATTCAATATCAAATATTTGACTCATAATAATTGATTTGCAACCTTTTTCCATTAAGCTTTCCCCCTTCATTATGATGCAACGATTAGCTCTGTCATTTCCCGTCTAGACGAAAAACGTTATTAGATATATTAGTATTTACTACGAATAATAAAATCAGTTTTATCTTCAAAATTATGCATAAGTTTTCCCAAAAACTTATGCATAATTTTCTTTCGTGGAAGTTAATAGTGGAATAAGTCCAGGGTCAGTTAAAACAAGTTGCTTCAAGACGGAAATTAAAAAATAGCGTCAGAATGGTGACAACCCTGTACAACCAAAGAGGTTAATCGACACACCCATGTCTGGATGTCTGAAAAAGTATCGGCCCTCACAACTCTTTATAAGATTGGATACTAAATTAGGTAACTAATACTGTAGAATCTACTTTTGTATAACATTTTACCTTAATCAATTTGCCACACCGTAGTATAAAACTGGCCAGTAAATGATCCACTGTTAGGCAACGGACTCCTAATATAAATAAGAAACATTTTCCTTAAAACACGTAATTTCTATAAATTGTTAATTCTTATATTATCATGTAATACAAGTAAATAGCCCTCAAGGTAAATCAACAACCAGATAATTTAGGTCAATTCGCGTACGTTCAAAATGGCAGAAAAGAAGGCCATATACATTTTAGATAACACCAGAATGTTAAGTACTTAATTGTTTTTTGGCAATGGCATAGTCGTCGACAGCCATAGTTTTGTTACTGAATAAATACTTAGTATAAAATGACAGATTATTTAAAAATAGGTTTTAGTTGTTTATGTGTTTTTTTTTTGTAATGGAACAGCTTCCAGTAATGTCAACTTGGCGAAATAGCAAAGTAAATGCTGTTATGCTATAGTTTTCATAGATTTATACTATAGGTTATGTATGATAGTTGATATGAAAAAGCGAAGTCTCCCAATGCAGGCATTACTTTGACTATCGGGAGGCTCTAATCACAGTTCTGTTTAATAATATGTAACTTTGCCGAACAAATAAAAGGTTTTTCTTTTCGAAAAGACTTTTAAGGTCTTCTTTTCTATACCATTTCTTTACTTGTGTAGATACTACTACTATTTATGTTGATAAATACCATAGAAATTGCTACCCAATGCTCAGTGAAAATTGTACGTAATCCAAGCGCAAATCGATTCGTCGCACTTGTTACATCGTATGCACATTTTAAAGTAAACGAACGGCTTTACTTGTTAATGTTATTTCCCAATACAACATAAATTTTAATTCATTTTACAAGCGTCTTTATTGCTAAGGAATTAAGATTTACAATCCTTTATCATGTTAAGTATCATTTTGATGTTAAAGCCGTTATACGTGTGAAATGCGTTACTGCAGGAAAGAGAAATCTTTTAATTTATTTTCTGAGAATATTGTATAAGTTGGTTGAACTGCAATATGCAAAGTATGGTATGACACCTTTTACGGCACTCACTATCGGACCGAGTTAATGACAAAGCATGTTTTCTTTCGACATCGGCAGTTATGTACACACTGTAGTACGCCTTTCTACAAGTAAACAGCCGGTAATAATTTTATAATTAATCGATCACACAAAATTGTTGACGGGAATAAAAAAAAAATAATTTAATGCATTGTTTGAAGGCTCCTGCTTTCTGCCCAACTAAAATATATTTTTATTGGTAGGTTATCGAAAACGGATGTAAGGAAATATTGCTTCTTTCTAATATCCGTTTTTGATGTGTATATTTTTGAACGAACAGTCAAATAGAAATAAACTATTACTTTACTACTATTATTAACGATCAATGTTAAAGAATACGATGCGGGTACAAATCAAAGTGATTCACCCATTTTTGAAAAAGAAACCTATTTAATCCTTTTATGTTTTTTTGATAAAACAATGTTTGGTATATTCCCAAAAGTATCATTTCATATGTAGGTCATGTACAAAGTTCCTATTAAAACTATGTTGAAATCCATTCAATAGAACAGCTCAACAAGTGGTCATTCGTTAATAATAATGTACATAAATCATGTATGCACAACATAATAATTAGTCATAGTTAACGCGTCTATTTTAATCACAATTGTGATACAGACGACTAGGAAAATTCTGTATTGGTTGAGAACAATAGAGTAAGGAAATAACAGCATTTTAAGAGAATGATATTTGCCTACAGGATCTGGGCCCCGATTCTGCTACTTTACAATGGCCGACTGAATGGCTTCTGACTACCTGTAACGACTGTCAAAGAAGTAGGAATAACAGCCGGGACCCACAATTTAACGTGCCTTCCGAAACACGGAGGAACTCGCTATGACAAAGATGGTCACCCATCTACGGACCAACCGCGTCAAGCATAGCTTAACCTGTGATCGAATCACTTATGCGGTTATAGCACAGCCATGAGCTCCTCATTGAAAATTCATTGTATTTACCTTGAGTGAACCATCCCATACTAAATTTCCAATTATTGTGTAAGAAAAATGCTTAGAGAACACGAAAGTATCGTTTTGAGCCAATTTTCATTCATTCATCGGCCATTGTAAATAGCAGAATTGGGGCCCTGTTTGAACGGTGTTGTATTTTCTATGTTCTATTCCTTTTTTCTGTAACTCATTTGTTCCATGTTACCTCTAGGTGCTGCTAGAGGTAGACGTAGCACAAAATGAGTACCAGCAGAAATACTGTCTATGACAATTTCAATTGCCTACCTGACCATACATCACGGCCTGGTGATGTATGGTCAAATAGGCGATTGGACAGCAGAACCGCAATAAAGGGAGTTTAGTTTGTCCCTTTGGATACGTTATCTGAAACAGTATGTGCAAATGTGCATCCCATAACCTTTAATTTAATAATGTCGGATTGTTGTTATATAACTTATACGGGAAATGGCATTTCAATGTTTGCATTAGCGAATATCAACTGACTGGCCGTCAAGGTCGTATTGATAAGAAATGAGCGAATGGTTTAATATAGTCTCGTTTACCAGCGGCCTGGCTTAGCCAAGTAGCTACATAATTATAATGTGTTTATCACAAATAATTTAATTACATAGTTTTAACTGCTGTATACTGATAAGGTAATGTTTAGACAGTTTGTTACGTTATATTTTTATTATTTCGAGGTAATTAAAAATAACTGCGGAGAAAAGAGGAGCCTCTATTAAGTTTACTAAGTAAGCAGTTAGTAGACTCGTTGATAATTTAGTATGTGTTTTTTGTGAAAAGTATTGTTTTCATGTTTTATTCTTTGACTGAGAGATTTAAGAAGAAAATCGTCTTACATACCTTCAAAAAAATTTAATAGTCATTTCATTTGCCACCGTTCATTAATTATTAATCACCGAAACGCTATAAATAAAATAATCATATAGCAGGCAATTCAAATAATTTAAAATTAAACTTTTGATACACAATATAGTAAAATCAGCTAAACAATTATTGTTGGAATAGTATTTTGTTTACTCGGAATTTTATTTCGATTTATTTCGAGTGACACGGTCTTTATAGGAACCATGACTGGGTTTCGCCGAAGTACGTTCTTATTCAGAATTTTGTCTTTTCCCTATTCCTCGGAGAAATTTCCCATTACTTCCCTCAGGTGAAATTGGCAATAGACTTCAATTTTCCATTTTTATGACCAACTTCACATCCCATCCTATTATAAGGTGCTTATTGGCAAAAACGACACAATGCTTTCTATTCGGGAACAAGACTTCATCGTAATGAAATTTACTTTGTTTGAGTGTTGTTTGATAATTTTAATTATCGTAAAAATATGTTGGCTAAGTATTTTTGTGACTGATAGTTCTCTTCGTGACTATAATGAAATAATTGAAGATGAAACGTGCCAATAGCTATCTTAATTATCAATAGCTTTGTTGTATATTAAGCAATATTATTTCGTATTATTGATAAAACTGTAAAATAATTGTTTTCATTGTCAACATTTTTTACGGTTAAGGTACGGTAAACGTATTAAAAAGGGACCTGGTACATACACTAAGCAAAATATAATTTGATGATTTAGTCGAAAGCTCATGATTTTACTACTGACTAATTTGTAACTGGAATTATTAAATGATTAATAGTTTCGGTACTCCACGTAATCGATACAAAGGTACTTATTTAATGACTGTTCATAAAATGACATCAGGGCCAAATCCAGTACCAATATCCTTGAATAATGACACATTTAGTAATAAATACGATGAAATAACCGAATCTTCCAGTACAATAGATAGTATACAACCAAAAACAACTCTTGCGCACGATGCCGGTGACGTAATACGAGAAGGATTCAAACGTGACTCAGAGTCCGGTATGCCAGACTTCGGTAACAGAAAAAAAACCGTGTCTCACAACCTGCTTTGTAAAGACGATTCGTTTTCGGTTGCTTAAAGATACATTGTATTTAGTTACCATGCCGGTAGTATTCCACTCTTATTATGGTTTGTAATTAAAGTTTCTGAATTTAAATTTGTTGTAGATGGGGTCAAGCTAGCCAGTCCCTTTCATTAATATTCTACAGGGTTATCTAATTTGTGTTCGAGGTTCGAGGAAGTTGTTTCTTGTATGCAACGTCCGTTCCAACTATTTTGGTGCACTACGCGTTTAAAGGGTCCACCAATTAATCTGATTGACGTGCATTTGTTTTCTCTTCGTATTTAGAACTAAACAGCACATTTATCTAAAACATTATTGAATTTATTTAATCAGCTCGTTCGTTAACATTATTATCAACCTAAACAAAAGGTCGTTGTGTGAATTATTTAATTAGGTTAGTTTAGATAGCCACGGAAGCCAGTTGGTTGGCAACTAAAATAGCTAATTTCACTGATATGAATACAATGCTCTCTAATTATTTACCACATGAAGTCATGCTATGGTCTAAATAGTACTCATTCATTGCGCATTTGACCCCTCCTTTTAAGGATCACTCCGGACATGGGCAGATGGAAAACGAGGCCGAGAAGGATAAGATTGCGAATATCAATACTAATGTAATGATATTAAAGCGTTCATTCACTGCTAATCGCCATACGGCCATACACGGTGTAGTTACAAAAACGTATGATGCCATAAATAACTATGATTCAATGTCAACGGCTTCAGGCTTTTGACGCACGGAGTCCTCATGTTGTGAAATCATTTTGGATCAACCGAAGAATATTACAGCTAATCAATTATACGATATGCTTAATATAATTTATGATAAACTGTTTAAATATTCTGTCTCGGGCCATCGTCAGTAAGCAAAGGCTCCAACATCGACATGTAAGGAGACAGGAATGGGGCCACCGTGCGAGGCCGCTGTCAGGCGCGGTCAATGCAATGCAACCAGTATTAATTTGCAAAAATGGGGATAATTTCAAGTACCTCGAAGGCGGTAATGTAGCTAACATTGCACTATACTACAAGCAACAACTTATAGCTACTAAATCAGCGTTTTGCGAAGTATTAGTATTTAGAAGTATTATATTTCCAGTCAGGCCACACAAGTGGTAATGTGATCCGTCAGTTTTTGTTAATTTCAGCAAGGACGTGGCTAGGATTAGCGTCTGTGCGGGATTGATTAATAAATCCACCATGTGTTTATACATTTGTGTCAATTTATGATCGAAAAGTAGATTTATAGCATTTAAGATTTGTTATAAGTAGTGTGGACTGTCTTCTTTTTTGATTTCATAGAGATCTATGTGTACTGCAATTGTTTCTTCGTCATAATAATATGTTGTTATTCCAGGAAGTTAATGACTAAGGGAAAAGGAGAGTGCACCTTCTATGAGACCAACTCATTTTCAGATTGCAAGAAAAATAGATTTTATTCTTCTTATCTTCTTAAAGAGAAATTTGGTCAGGTGTCAATCTCGAACATATGGTTGTGTTGAAAGTGGCCTGCATTTAAGCCATATAAATGAGTCCTGCGTAAAGGCCATACCTTATTAGGTGTGGTGCGGTGTTGTAACAGACCCAAGCCTTATATGAGTCATCGTCTCGTTGAATTAGTATAAAGTAAACTCTTTTGAGCTTATTGAACATCTGTTTCGCAAAACATATTCGTGAGGGTCCCATCTATTACATATTTCGTGACTAATGTCGAATGCCTTATATGATTCCGAAATCAGGTACTTTGTGGTTTCTATTATTAACTATTCAGAGGATATAGAATGTTGTGTTAGAAGTCTTATTGTAACTGTAAGTCCGTAATTAGAAGAGAGTAACTAATACATATAAACGTCCATCCGTTTGACCTGCATACTCGTTATACTGATAAGGTGCATAGCGTCACGTACCTGTTTGTCAGTCAGAAAACATACATTTTGGTATTCATTAGCCGAGTCAATATTATTTTGGTAGAAAATCTTTCATTTTGCTTCCACCTGCCTACACTTACACGGGGAGCCACAAACCGGTTGTAAATGCAGTGTTGAGTGATCCTCCTTGACCTACATGCGCGCCTGGTACGTTAGCAGGAAGAAAGGGGTCCTGACAGAAATAATAACGAGATTCAAATTTTAACGGAATGTAATTGTCCAACGGTAACTTTAACTTGAGTGGAAATGGGCAAAATTAATATTTATCAAGACGACAGAGGCATGGTTGGCAGAGCGTAAGGATGGCAGAGCATTGACCGTTAAGGTGCTATACGTTGTTTAATCTACGTAAAAACTATGCGAGTTATTATTTGTGAAGTTTATTATTAAACCCGAGATACATCTGAACGGTTCAAACACGTTACCATAATTTTAACGACAATTTTAAGTTAGTATGATGATTACGAAGCGCTCTTTGTAGATGTCACAATAGATGATAAAATAAATTGCTTAATTATTAAAGGCGACGGTCGAATCTCGATGTTTTAATGGTAAGCAAACATTGACATTAAAGTGACAACGAGAATGGATACCGTCTAGTGTTTTTAAGTATATTTTAATAAATGATTCATCTTTAACCTTGCTTCAATGCAAACATGTGATGCGGCTATCCGTCACTCGTATTTAAATGCTAAACCAAGCCATTTGTATACAAGGTATTCACTTCAAATTTCCTTGGAATGTAGATAGAATTGCACTTTTATTAAACATCATTGATTTATATCTAGGGTTCCAATTATCAAGCGAATTTGCTTGTACTTTACTCAGGCCTGAAACCTCATATTTCAGTCCTGTTTAAAGTACCGTGGTACCGAATTCAAGAAACTGCCTAAAAATGAAATATCATTTCGTACATACCTACTTTTTGTAACAAAACCGATTTATGAACTAAAAGCAATAATCCAATTGGATACACAGAAGAAACTAGCCGTAACTACAATACAATCATTATTTTTGTAAACGTTTTTAATCCGTCGCTTCAACGGCTCGCATTGAGAACAACAATTATCATAATAATGCATCATTCGTTTGATAATCGTGTTTATCATTGCGTTATTTACATTATTTGGTAAGCTAGTATTAGTGTACGATGCAAGTACCACGTGTGTGATTAAGTACTTGATTTTAAATCCGAAGCACGGGACTGCCTGCATTATTGATTGTAATGCTAATGGGGACTTGCGAAGGCAGGTAATAAAATGTTGACCCCAAAAGGGTAAACCTGGACTTGCGGATTCAGCATTCGCATTTCACATGAAGCTGTTAATGCATAAGTAAAGGGATTAGCTTGTACTGGTCATGGTTACATGAAATATTCATGAACATCTGTCCCATACTTCTCATGTTATAGTCGCGCCATCTGTTCCCATAAGTAGGTCACGGCTGAGTCCTTGTAACACAATTCTGGACCTCACAGCATCCCAAATCAATAATCTAGCCGGGCTACACGATCTGTTTACGTAGAACCACTCCCACATCACACACTATAGAATAAAACCGAACTACAGAATATGGGCGGTTAATAACTCTCATTGAAATGATCTAAGTTCAAAACTTACCTTTCTCTGAGCCTCCGCGGCAAATCCAGACTTAGCAGCCCTGTTGTTGGCCATGTTTGACTTTGAACTATCTAAGAGCAAGCTAATATAAATAATAAATTAAATCACAGACACGGTGTACGCCGTGAAGTCACTGTGTACAGAATGTAAACAGGCGCGCGGGTCAACACGACACGACCAAGTCACACGGAGTCCGATGTGTGAGTGTGTGCTGATGAATGACATCATGCAGCGCGCCGCGCGCCGCCGCTGCCGGCCGGTACACGAGCCTGCGCTAGGCAGGGGACAAACCTGTCGATAAATCTTATGCACTCGACAAAAACTTGTTTTCAGTGACTTGCAAATTACACTAACCGCTTTTAGATTGAAGTTTTTAAATTTCTTAACTTAAAAACTCGCGTCGTAGATTTTATAGAAAAAGTATGTGATGTTGAAAGTTAAGACAACATGAAGGATGCAGTTTTGATATTGTAAATATGATCTTTGATAAGTCATACAATATAACGATTTTATAATCACATTGCAAAATCAACTTTTGTCGAATATCAATGATAAAATTTTTTAATCACAATAGGTATAAATATTCTTGTTTATCGATATCTCGCACGCTCCTCACTAAAAGCTCGAAATGTAAAACGAAAACCAAGTAAGGAATACAATGAGAGCGAGTGACGACACGATATAATACCATCTCTTTTCATCGTCTCGCTGAAATGGCGGCAACTTGCCGAGTGATCCAACCTCCATGCATTGTAGGCTATAGCCGCTATAGGTAAGTTCTTGGGGTTTTGTACGAACGTTTGAGTGTGCCTCTAACACAACTCAACTCCTAACTTATACGTTTCCTAGAAGTTAAGTGAACTAGGCGCCTACTTCCTTATACGTATTTCTGAGACCTGTAGAATGTTTGGCATAGCTATGTGCTAACAGTACTTAGCACGAAACACTATTGCAGGTCGTTAAAACGTTAACAACGAAATACCTAGCCTATACCTATCCTAATAGGTACTTTACTGATCCTATAAATACGCCATCAGCTCCATCAGGGTCGTAATGAACTGATAACAAGTTTTATTGAGACTTTAAGAATTCTCTTCAATTTAACGAAAACAGGGCCACTTAAAAAAATACGTCGACTAATCGCGTGGTAAAGAAATAAATGCACTCAAACAAATAAAATATTTATGCAGGAAATTAATGACATACCTAAGCGACAAACGATAAAGTCCCCAACTTAGCCCAAAATGTCTAAATCCTTACTGACAGAAGCACGCTATTAAGTGTTGTATTCCTATACATATTAAGTTTAAATTTTATCAACAAGAATGACATGACTGTACAGGTTTCCTCGTTATTCTTCCGTCTGAGCTCTGACGTCATTCTACGATTATGTATGTACAATACACAGTGCATCTCTGTCCTCCGGCTACTATTGCTATGTGCTATTGGACTATTTAAAGATTTATAATCCTATCTTGCCTAGAACGTAGGTTATACCATTTTTTTTAATTTGGCTATAGATATGCCTACTGGGGAAAATTATATGTGGGTACTCGCTTCTAATTTGTATCCTTTCGCTATGTGGATTACGGTAAACATTATCACCTTAATGTATATTGTAATTACTATTCTGTTGACTTACCAATTATGTACTTTGAAAATCTAACCTCCAAAATTTATAGGTCGTTAAACCTGATGCTTTGAGAAAATAAATTGGAATGCATTCAATCAGAGTGCACGGTAAACTGGAAATTTTACGATAACGAATATTTGTTAGAAATCGATAATGTGTAGATAGATAAGCATGCCGCAAGCGTCTAAAGTAAACAACTCTATTGATATTAGGTAATACGATATCACCAAGTTCATGGAATAACTTAGGAAAAGGACCCAGTGAATAGAACTTTACGGAAGAGGCGTAATGATAACTACAATTTGTGTCAGTATGTGCTAGTATGACATCTCTTAGGAGCCACCAACAACTTCTCATACTTGAGCGGTAAGCCGCATTGCTTATAGTTTGGGTAACTTACCTCTCTACCGGCGGACTCTTTTAGTACCGTTAAAAAATAATAGATGGCGTTTACTTGACCTGTAAAATACTGGCATAATAAATCACTTTTGAGACAAGCAATTAACATCACAATCTGCTGTCATTAACTCATGTAGAATGACAAACATCAAATTATAGGGCACGCAAAATTTGAAATGTAAAAATAAACAAAAAAACGGGCTCTGCGTTTATTCCCGAGAGTGGCTTACCGTTTGACTTCAGGTAAAGTGGCGAAAAGAAATAAAAGGAAAATGGAATGTCGAAAAAGATGTCGAAGGGGACGGGGCCACTCTTGTACAAGGACGGTTACAACTCCTCCGCAATGTTCGAAACCCTGGTGCTTATTAAGTAGCCTCTACAGTTTCTTTATACTGTCCAGCATTATAGGAGTCGTCTATTTAATGCTGGAATACCACTGCCACACTTGTAGCTCCAAATGTGATTTGAACAACATAAATAAAAGCATTGAAGATATTGCGGTAATCATTTTAGTATTTTTTGTTGTGGATTGTTTGATAAATTATTGGTTATTTTTTTGAAACAGGATTACATCGCATCGTCGATCCTAGAAGGAAATTTTTAATATACTATCTTAGATAACTTTATAAAATTTGATCAAACCTTTTTAAGCCCTTCTAATTATACAATTATGTACTTGTTTTATTTACAGAAAAACTTAGCCATCATGAAAAACAGCTACAACGATTTAGAAACCAAGATATGTAGTTTCTCCCTAGAAATACCAAAGTTGGAAGGACAAATTGAAATTTTAGAAGCAATTGCAACAGCAATCGAAAATAAAGAGCTTGGGCTTGGTTGGGATCCGAAAGCACACTGCCCATTACCAAATGTCGATGTGTATCTCAACCAGCCTTGTGCACGGAATCTCACTAAATGTAAATGTCCAAAGTTTCCCTCATAGCAACAATAGTCAGTCCAGATTGACTAGATAATAAGCATTCAAATCAAGCAATACAATAACGTGTCATTATTCAATAATTTATTAAAAATAAAGTAAACGTATCTGGAACATGTCTCTTCAATTCTCACTTTTACCTCACACAACATCTGAAAGCGATAAATGTTTAGATTTAAGTTCATTTGAGTGACTTGATCTGTGTAGATAGCTTTAAATATATTTTAGTACATAACGTTTCTATAATTTTCAAAGTCTTTGTGGTTTTCTAGATGATTGTGATTGCATACAGAATGATTACATTGACGATAATATTGATCTGTCTCAGAATTAGATAAATCTGAAGTTATTCCTGTAGACATAACAGGATTCTTCGTGTTTGTTGCAGTATTTTTGGCCATAGGTGCTGTTGATTTGTTTCTAAGAGGTATTGTTGTTATTTTGGATGCTACAATTTCAGCGTCTGTCAGAGTCCCTACACCAACTCTCTTTTTATCGTTTCGTTTAGAAATTATGGCTTGAACTTGAATATCGCGAGGGGCTCTGCGACTAAAGTAAGGTTTGTTCTTACATCGTTTGGCGTCTGGATCTTTTAGTTTTTTATAATTCTTTGAGGGTATCACGACCGTTGCGGGAGGCGGATCGACCACATCTATTAGGTCAGTAAGTTCAGTATGAAGATTGTCGTATGCCTGTCCGATATTCGTTATGGTATCCTGCAAAGTACGAAATGTATTTAGACAAAATATTTTACTGCTAACGAGAGCTTAAGAGAAAATCTTACCTTTAGGTTGTGTAAACTATTTTTCATTGTAGACAGTTCATTTTGAATTGTGTATCTTTCCCAAAAATTGATAGTCAAGTGGCCCGCTAGAGCGAACAATGCAAAGAAAAGAACGCTATCCACACACACAGTTTTAAATGATTTTTGTCGCGGCATTTTTTTTGTTGTGTACTTTGTACTTAATATTATTTATATATCTATCATGTTAAAGCAATCTTGTAAATTTATCGGACTAATTGACTAGTTTATTTTTGTTACTTTACGTTTTCTGTCTTGACATTTTATAAGGATATCAGTTTTGAAGTTTATATGTATTTGTGGCAGTTGACGTAATAATGTGAGGAAAGAGGAGTTTTTTAAGAAATTCTTGAAACAAATATACGTCGTCTTTTAATACTTAAAAGATTTAATTATTTAAGAGTTTATTAAGCGAAACATTAAACAATGATAACCTACGACTTAGTCTCGGTAAACATCATATAATCACATCTAATTAATTACTGCACTGACCATTTTAAGTTATGATATGGTAGATGTAGGTCTTACGACTTTAATATGTAAACATTTCTGGCCACTTTGGCTTTAAATTATTAATGGTATATAGATGGCTCGGTCAGATGAGCATGTCAGAGCTATGGATTTTTGTAACAACTTCGGGGAGGCCCAAGTTCAACGGTAGACCACGATGGGCTGATGTATGATAGATTGATATTATCTCCATATACAGATCATCAAAAGACTTCGACCTCCTTCTTGGTGAAGTGACGCACACAGTGAATTACAACCAAATTCGGAGAAAACTGGCAACACAGCTCAATGATTTGTGTTGTCATGTCCGTAAATTCCTTTAAGCTGTTTCATTGGCGTGGATCCCGTTACCTATCGCAAACATCGCTTTATAGATATTTGAATTTGTTTCGTTTCTCAACGTTTTTTTTTGCAGATTGCTCCAACCTCAAAAGAAATCAGAAAAAAAAACAGATGTTGTACCTATTACCTAGAAAAATACACCTAAAAGACGTTCTTTTGTGTTGAATGTTAAAGGTCCAAATCATGAAAAAGGACTTCAAATAAGAAGAACACAAATCAGTTTCAAGTATTTTATTACATCGCATGTTGACATGTTATAAATTTCAATAATTACTTGATCCATCACAAGAAAATCACGTGCTGGAGGAATTCATTTCTTTTTGAGCGTCGAATGAATCGGTGTAGACGTACGACATAAGCGTGACTTCCTGTAATGTTGAATGTTCATAAATATTTGTTTTTTAAAAGGTTTTTAGAAGACTACAAAATAGAGTCAAAAAGAGCGGTTCTGATTTTGGAAAAGTGTCTTAGACGCTCATAACAAGAGAAGAAGGATTATAAGCTTAACAATTACTAATTAATTAGAGATAATTTCAGGGAAACTAAGTAGGTAATTATGTCGATTCGTGGACTCAGTTTTAGGGTCTTAGGGATAAGAGTCTAAATTAAGTCTTCAAGGGAAAAAGTGTAATATAATAAAAGAAACAATTTTTAGCGTGTATGAGCGCCATAAAAGGCCAAGATCAAAAGATTATTCTTTTCGACAAAAGAAACCTTTTAAAAGGCGAAGTCATGTGAAGCGTCATTTTATATTACGTGCTCAAAGTTTGAGGAAAATATAAAAAGCACGCGCTTTTTTACCACGGAAAGAGAAGGTTAAATGATCTATGATTTTCGCTACCCCTAATTTAGATAAAGTGACTTGAGATATGCAAAATCCGTTGCCATTTTAATATCAAACACAAAAAGACCCCTTATGATTATAAAGATAAGCTGATAGCTGTTGGAGTCCATTACTGATGGAATGAAATGATGAAATATTTATCAATCAAAGCTAGCTCTATATATTGTACCGTTTGCGAGGTGGACCTGATTAGCGCGATCTCAGTTCACTCCCAAAAATTGAGATGTTATACTATACATTAATTATTTTCTTCACGTTTTCTTAATTAGCTAGTGTCGCTCACAGGATGGTGGAACAAACCTTATGGGACGTGTTACGATTGGGAAAGAAAATACGCCGAAAGAAACCGACTTTTTTTTCAACTTGGACTGGTTCCGACTGTGTAGTTCGCATGCAATGGCTGGTGCAGACTGACAGATCTTGAGTTTTTTCTCTGGACTGAAATCGAAAGTGAAAACAGACGGTTAATTATGTCGAATAAGAGTAAAAAATAAATTGATTTTAGAACAATACCTTCAATCGACCTAATACTAACAGTTTCCGTGCCGTCATCGTGCATGGAGCTGTGTAAGGAGCAAATTTCGTCGGCTACTGTAAGGCACGCGACCTCTGCTTGTTTTACTTCATGCTGAAAATAAAACCGTTTTGAAATATTGTGTGTGCAAAACAATTTTAAAGTTTGAATAAGAACTTGGTATTTTTGTTGATAGTAGAAATCGACTTTCACCAAATCCTTAGTTTTAAAAGTATTACTTCCTGGTTCTAAGTACCAGCAATCGCCTTTTTCATTTATTGGCACACTATTTTATCTCGCAAACTTTACAGCGATAACCAAGTATCTTAGCCTTACCGACATCTTATCCAAAACTTTTTTCATGGTTTTCAGCTCGTTGGTTGCATGTATTTTCTGGCTTATGTCTGGGAGAAGAAAGCTGAGAATCACCACGACCAGTACTGTGACGATGGCGACATAGTTGCCGCTCATCGCGCAGTACGCTGTCCACAAGTAGTGAGACAACTTCTTCAAAAGCATCTTCCCTTCTTGGGTCATGTGGACCACGGCAGCCAACGCGGGCTGTTTGCCGGTTAACGGCATTTTGGTATTGGAACGTGTACACCTGGCTTGAGTTACCTGGGTGTTACCTGGATTTTTAACGAGAGTAATTATTTTCTTTTGTTATTAAGGTACTGTACGGTTTTACTAAGAGCACTTGTTCGGGAATTTCAGACGACATTTTGATTAAAATAACTCATGGGATTTTGTGGGACGTAAAATGACAGTACCGCGTGTGATAATTCTGATAAAATGCGTAAGAATATGTCCGAATGAAGTTCAACTCGAAACTTATAACATAATTTATATTCAAACAAAGGTTTCCAAACGTTTGACTAGTTTAAGAATGTAAAATTACTTCAGAAATACTTTCATGATATACTGTGAGTTAAACTGCAACTTGGTTTCCTTTAAAAACGAATGTACTGTGCGTACTTACGCGCCCGAACATTGCATCAGGACTTATGATAGTGCTCAGATTGCCTAAGTATAACACAATATAGGAAGCTACTATAAGTAAAGTCTTACCCGCGTATAGCCGCATTCCAACAGTATAATGACTTAGGATTACTTAAGAAACATTTTTTTTCATTATTTTTAATACAAAATTTCTGACAGATTTATACAAATCATAGACTGTTATAATATTATTTTAATCACAAAAACTCTATCATAGATAATAAATAAATAATACACTTCGATAAAATAAAACTTGTTGTAACCTTCTTGCTATTACCTTTTTTATCCTATGGGTGTGCCGGTTTCCTTTAGTTGGGGGCCAAGCGGGAACGCTTTCGTAAACTACCGCGAAGCCTGACAGGGAGCTCTTATAAGAACTGCATCATTGGTGTGAGGAAGAGCAGTGTCTTTCTCATCGCTTTTAAGAGGCGCGCTGAAGGATTTTGATTTTAGGCTAATTATGGTGACTAATTAGGGCCCTCCGTCTGCCCCTTGCTCGTCGGACGCATAGAGGATGGTTACTTCTCTCCCGTGTTCTCTTCGCGCTCTCTTTGAGCGTTCTTGCTCACTATCAAAACGATCTATTAGCTCTTTCTATACTTATTAAATGATGCAACGGTTTACTCACGCGTATTTCGGAGTTCGGATGATCGCCACCGCTTCGGCTTCATGATGTAAAACCCTGGTTAGGTCCGAAACTAGTCGGGTAATCCCGATAAATACGCGTGAGTAAAACGTCGCATTATTTAATAATGAATCATCCTCACGATACTTAACATTTATTATTATATCTTTTCAATTATTCAGTCTAATCCTTGTTCGTTTATTACGTGGTCATAGTTGAACAACTATTTTTGTTTTTCGTCCTCATAGAGTTAAAATTTCTCTCTTTAAAAGTTTTACTCTAATACTATATAAGTCTCCCCAGTCCGTCCGCTTCACAAGCAGTTTCTCATGAACCTTGATAGAAATTTGAAATGTTCTTAGATGCTGTATTACTGATTTTCTCTACAATATGGCTTACGACACAAACACTGGCCTTTCTTGTTTAACTTAAACGTGCGGTACGGAATCCATCCTTGGCGAGTTCGACTCTCTCTTGGCAACTTTCCTCTTTGCACAGCTCAGGCTTGGAGTCTCAACAGGCTCTATGATCTAACAGAAAGTCATGACAAGGGTCATGATGACTTTATGGGAATACCTTCTATGCAGCCATCATATGACGATAAAAGAAAATGCATAAACGGGGTTAGATGTTCGTGTTATAAATAATTAAGTCTTTAAAATTATTTTTTATTTAGACAATCACTATTAAAGACATTGTAAACAATTTTTCTACTAAATAAATTACTGTTAATACACTACAATATAGTAAAACCTAACTTATAACATCCTATGCGCGTGTTTGTTCCCAAACCACATAACATAATTTACAAACACCCACATTATAACAGAGATATCGTTTTTTTACAATAATTTTAGAGATGGAATCAATACAAAAGTTTCATAGAGTTCGTACATACCAACAGTTACGGTCACGTTACGTGTCACGTTACGGTACCATGAGGGCCTACCGCCATCTTTAAAAGTAATAGTATTGCAGTTGCGGAAGAGAGACACCGCTTTACAATTTGTAGTGCTGTCACACTTTCACAGCTGCAATATAATTAGTTTAAGAGGCGGCGGTAGGCCCTCAGATGTGGAAATCCATCTCAAGACACATTTCCACGTCATGGTACCCTGACGTGTCGCGTTACGTCATAACGTGTTTATGTGTACGAGCGTTGATACATTCTGTTCGTTTTATACTGTTCTATGATGTCCTCGGACAGTTTTTTGTTTGTTTGTGTATCACCGCCTGTCGTCGTCCACACAGCACATGGAACAGCACGACGAACGGATTGCTATATACCTTTTGCAGGGCCGCGAATTTGAAAGATGATCTGGAAAAAATGTTTTTTAAGAATCACTTCTTTTTATTAATTATTAAACATGTTTGAACTCAACCGAAGTGTACAGAATCTCGAAACAAAATTAAAATTAATCATTGGTTTTATTAAATATTAAAAAAAATCTATATTATTATCAAAATGATCTCAATTTTTATATTTTTAGGATCCTAGCTATGTGGGCCAGAGCATAAAGACCCTGACTTCTAAACTAGGGAACGCAGGCCTGTATCTTTTAAGTCAGTGCACCTTGGAAATTGTAAGTTACTACATGAATAAGCCAAGAAGATTACAAATTTCAATGATGATTATGTAGATACCTATTTTTAAATTGAATTTTAGGTTTAGTAAGGTACTAACGTTTCGATATGCATCCTGGAGGTGGAAGGTTCCTAAAACAGAAAATGTTCTCCATGAATGACATAATATCCAGATAAAACTTTTTGTAGATAGCTGGACATTTCCTGCCATCAAATTCTCTTCAAAAACCTATAAAGAGGTTTGAATTAAAATTATTGCAGTTCTGAAAGAGAGACGTTACTCTACGCCCTTTCAAGCTTTTAAAACTTCACAGAATTATAACTTAAAGAAGTGGTGGCAGGCCTGCAGCGATTTACTTGTGATTGATAGACAGAAGGGCAGACAGACTGAGTACCTATTGTATTTATAAGATAAATATGAAACCGGGCATTGAAAAATAAATTTGTTCAAAACTATTGTCCCATTCGTTACGTAATTCGCTCTCTACCTTCTTTCATTTATAAAAATAAAAAGCATGACTTACTTTGAGCGAGCAAGTTTGTAATCCCTATGACAGGGCTGAAAAGAAACAATCCGTTATTTGCAAGAAAAAAATCACAAGGATATGAAATGATAAATTTGGACTTTTTACAATTTACTTCTGAGATTTACGAGTCCCAATTATGTTACATGACCAAAAAACAAAAAATGTAAAATATCTACTTTTTTTCATTTAAGGCACTACTAGAGTTACCTGCGAGCAGCTTGATGATCCATCTTCTCCAATGATCTTATCTGCACAACTTGGATCGCACTCTAGTTGATCAGATATTGACGTAACGTTGTTATTATTCTTTAAGTTATTCCTGTTACCCGTCTTGTCGTCATTCATAGCATTATTCCTGGCATTATTAATGGCATTATTCCTAGCATTATTCCTGGCATTATTCCTGGCATCCCTCTTGTCTGGATCATTACTGTTACTGTTACCGTCGTTGTTTAAGTCGCCAGGCCTAGAGCCTTTTTTGCTTCCATAACCGCTGCCATAAACACTGTCATTAACACTGTCATTTAAGAAGCTACTGTCCGCTTCTGCTCGAGTTTGATCAGAGTTAGTTGAACTTTGGTCTATTAGTAGTGTCGAGTAAGACTCTGTAGTGTTAACTGCAATTTTATTGAACTAAGCTTAAGAACGACATAGGTGGGATGAGCAGATGACTTATTGTGGTAGGTTTGATGTTGATAGCAAGAGGTAGAAGCTAAAAATATGAACCAAGGGACACTGTTTACCACAATGGGATATTCAAATCTGGACCTACAGGGTCTGCGCCAATCTGTTGCCATATAGTCATAACAAGAAAAAATAATCAATGGTTTATGGAATCAGAAGAAGTCTAGTCTCACGAATAGAATACAATAGTATCTAAATTAGAGACTTATTTTTTTCTCTTTTTATTGCTGAATACAATTCAAGTTAAAGTCGTACCTTCCTTATCTTTGTATAATTTTGTTGGTTTGGCCAATCGATTGAATGCTGCATCTTCGGATTGAAACTCGACGACAGAGGAACGATGACGATTTGTCACTGGGAATTAAGTTCAAAGTAATTTAAAACCAATAGTAGTGTACAAGTAACAAAGATTAAGAAAAAGTAAAGTGCAATAGAGCGACGATGTTGACTTTACTTCTAGTGTTTGTATTACTTCGTTTTCTAAACAACGATATTAATACCTATTTATCATTATCATTATCATCTCAGCTATAGGATGATGTCTGCTGCTGTTCCACAGTGATCGCATTCAATGTTTTATAACTGTAGTTTTCTATTGATATTTCTCGAGTAATCTTAGACCTTCACAAACAGGCGAAACAGGAATTCATGAGAGTTAGGTCAAAAGTTCTAAAAGTCAAACAGCTACTAGTAGTTGTTTGAGGAATTCGTGTTTGTCTTGTTTTCATGTGTGCCAGGATTACTTACTAATGCCAACGTTATTATGAAAGTTGTAATTAATTACGGCATAAGATTTGAAAGAAAAATAAATTGGTATTACAGGTGCACAAACTGAATTGTTCCGTTTGTTGTTGGTTTTTTAGGATTTTGTTCGATTCGGATTTGAATTTCGTGCAAAGAGTTTGGAGCTGTGTTAAATATTAATGATTTGAATATTTGCCAGAAATCAAAGTATCCGAAACTGATAAAATTGAAATGATGCCATGATGGTTGTATGATACGCTGAAATTACAAAATTAGTTTCCTCGCAGAAGTTTTAGTTAAATATTTTGCAAATCTTAGAAACTCCTAAAAATCAGTAATGTCTGACCATGTTTCCTATTCTACAACTTGCAAATGCGATAGCCTTTTTTCTACAAAAGCCACTAAGAGATTAATGGTGATTTTTAATTGTAATAAGCATTTACTATCAATAATGACTGTCACAAGCATCAGGAGTTTTCCCCAGTTATTATCAAGCTTCTGAATGGCTTCAAAACAATATTTGGGATTTGCTTACACAATGAACCATAGCTTAGTTTTCTTTCATCATAGTCCATTTGCATTTTAATAGATGCTTTCATTGTGAAGTTGATGGTTAAATGGATCATTTTGACCGGTTTATTTATTAACACAAATTTTATTGGAAGAAATCATCAAAGTTACAGGAAACCACAGTTTTGTCCTAACCATTTATAATCAGGATCATACAATATAATGCGAAGGTAATAAAGGTTCTCATTAAAAGTGATAATTGTTCTTAATTACGTTAGTCATCTATATTTTCTTTTTTCATCATGAAAAATAAAAGCCAACGAAAATAATATCCCTTATCCTACTGCGTTAAAGAAGGAGAAATATTTTTGCTGCTATAATAAACAACCTGCTGGAGTTTAAAATAAAAACAACAACATACCATCATCGTATTCGTCGTCATAGTCTCTTGAAGTCAGGGCAGCACTGGGTCTATCGGACAGAAGTTTGAGGACATACATGACCATCAGAACTATAGTGCCCAGTGTTACTGAGATCATAAGCAGTGACTTCCTAATGAAATCCTCGAAGCATTCAACCAATTCATCTATGTAATCTTCCAGACCGTTTGTACACATTTGTGGGGTTTAATGTTTGTAGATTTTGTTTACTTATTGTGTTTCATTAGAATGTGTAGTATATGTACCTTGGGATGAAAAGACAAGTTTACTGTTATGAGCTTTGTCATTTTTAAAGGAGTTGCTCCAAATAGAGAAATGTAATATCGGTTTGGTGTTCGGCGGAAAACCGGGTGATGGTAGTGCAATTTGGGTAGCATGTCCAGCGAGGAATCGCCTATCGCGATTCATGCTGGGTCCGAGTTGACTAATTACGTAGCATATTCAGTCATTCGGCCTATCGGGGTCCGTTGCTGGACATGATCACTGCCAAACATCACGACAGCACGCGGTCCTCCGCCTTCCGCATCCAGTCCGAGCAAGTACCCAGTAGCATATTATTATGTAAAAATAGGGCAGCATTCGAAATCCAGTTTTAAATACTTCTAAGCTCAAGAATTATTATCACCTAACCGGTTTTTGTCTAACTTAGATGCTGAAATGCACGAAATAAATTTTACAAAAAAAAAAAAATATATTGAAAGATACCATACCACGCAATCCTTTTCACATTTTTAAAATATTGTGAATATTTTTTGTAAACGAAAACAGGGCGCATAGTATGTTTAGTTTTTGTTAATTTTTATTTAAAATCAAACGCACATAATAATGACAGATGAAAGTTGTTATGTGACGTTCTTCCTTTTTCAGCAATTCTTCCTAATCTATGATTTGCATGACAATCATTTGTGGTCATATCTGGTTTTGTGGGTTAACGAGAAAGTTTTGTTGATTTTTATCTTAAACTCTTTTGAGTGTCATCTGTACAGAAAAAAGAATCATTGGAATATGTAGCTGATAGTAGCCTAATGATACATGTGGTTAGTTAAGGCTCCAGGGAGCAGAACCTCCTGCGAAAGTCCCTTCTCATTATTTCCACATTAAGCAATCAAATTGCAATATATTCAGTTTGGGTAATAGTACAATATGGTCGGTAGACGTGCCGGGCCGCATACAGCTGCTGCTTTCAATAATCCATACTGAAGCGGCCAATATTTTTATAGTGCCTTGTCAGTGGCCGAAATGATGGATCGGCGTGCCTCTACTTTGATTTATTTTATTACTACACTAGTTTTGAGTCAAGCTTTTGGGAATAAGCAGTCCTTTTAATTTCTCTCATTGTTTTTGTTAAAAATTGTCTATTTTTCTAATTTATTTGTAATTTCTCATGTCTGTTGGAAGAGATTTCTTAAAGAAATAAGCAGTACCTTTGTATACCTCTTTTATTTGTTTGTGTACAAAAATGGTAAAATAAATAATAAATTAGAATGTTTAAATGATGGTGTAAAAACGGAACCCTATTTATTACTCAAAACACTTTTGCCCTGTCAGTAGGTATCTCCACAAGACATTTATAGTTTTCAGATACAATTTATTTCCGTATTTAAAATTGTTTTATTCGGTCACCAATTTGATAGGTGACCATTTTTTTTTGTTAAATTGTTTTTCCTTACAGCACCCTTATTGTCGCGATTCCGATTCGCACTATATTTTAATAATACACTTTGAATGTATGAAAAAGATCTTTAAATGATAACGGCGGATAGGGCACGTGGTTTAAAATGTCGGTTGGTGTTTTCGGCACAGTCCGGCCCCGTCGCTGTAACATGAACATCTGCGCCCATCTGCAGACACTTAAAATGCTTAGAAGCTGCTTCACAAATCTGACTATATTATCTATTTTAATCTATGGGGGAAATGGGTAATGCATTTTAAGTACTGACAGCTGTATTTAGTAATTTTTGACAGACAAACAGTTTGGAAGTTCATAGAATTTTTTGTTATACATATTTTGTTTATTCTTGTTAGTACCAAAACAGAAGTTGAAATTGAAGACAAATATTCCGTTAAAAGAATTATAGTGAAGTGTTAAAGTGAACTTTATTTAGAACCATGATGAAGGTAAAACATCGATTGTTGATTGTGTGTACCTCCGTAACATTATTCATGTGGTATTCAGTATGGTTTAAAACTAATCCTACAATAACAATATTAGAAAAAACTGTGGGGATGGAAATTGCAAAAACTTATCCTTATTCCAAAATGAAATATATCTTACAGTGGACTAACCCTAATACAGAACCATTTTTATATATGGGGAGGGGGCAGCAAACATTTATTAAAAGGCGTTGCCCTGTGAACAATTGCTTTGTAACATCAGATAAGACTCTCCTAAGTGATTTGACAGAATATGATGCTGTCCTCTTCCATGGTCCTGAGATAAGCAAACATCTAATACGTTGGCCGCGGAGGAGATCTCAGCACCAAAAGTTCGTGTTTGTTAGCAAGGAGGCTTCAACTAACTACCCCCTATTTTATCAATTGTACAACGATTTCTTCAATTGGACTTGGACTTATAAACTAAATTCTGATACTTATTATGGATACGTGATGATTAAAAACAAACTCGGTGATATTATTAGTCCAAGAGAAGATAAGCATTGGCTTAAGCTTGAAGAAATGGAACCAATAAGTGAAAAGCTTAAAAATAAACTAGATAGTAAAACAATAGCTGCAGCGTGGTTTGTGTCGCACTGTGTAGTAAAAAGTCGAAGAAATAGAATAGCGAAGCTACTACAGAAGGAATTAGCCAACTATAACATGACGATAGACATTTACGGAAGTTGTGGTACAAAACGCTGTCCGCGATATCAAGCAAACAAATGCTTACGTATGTTGGAGAGAAATTACTACTTCTACTTGGCGTTCGAGAACTCTATCGCAGAAGACTACGTGACGGAAAAGTTGCTTCACGCGTTGCAGCACTACACGGTGCCTATAGTTTATGGAGGAGCTAATTATACTCGGTAAGATTCTAACATTCTTAAATTATACGGAAAGATTTTGGTAATGTTCCGTCATACAAATCAACCATCAATAAAAAGTTTAATTTCTAGTTTCTTTGAGAAACTTAAAGAAACTATAATATTAATGGCCATTTTTGCTGGTTTCCAAAATATCACATGAAGGCCAACAAGTTCCTCTTTCAAAAGCGTACGCAAGTAAGCAAATATGAATTCCTTTTATTTTCCAGGTTTATGCCGGACGGTGCATACCTAAACGTCAGGCCACTTGATATAAAAGGCTTGGCTCGGCAAATGGTGGAAATTATAACCGACAAGAAGAAGTACTATGATTTCTTCAGGTGGACGAATCACTATTCTTACCATTATGGGGAAGAATTCCCCGAAACAGACTACTATTGTAATTTTTGTAGTCAAATAAATGATGTCGAAGCGGTGAAGCGAGTTAGCAGGTATGAAAACTTCCTTGCTTGGTGGAATGAAAAGAATAGAACAGGTCCCCGAACTGGAACATGAAGATTTTTGACTTCTGGAAAAGTCAAAGGAGCATTGTGATCAAACCTATAATTTAAAACCATTTTTAAGAGTTTTGTTTTCTTTGTGGGCTTGTAGAGTTATATTTTACTCTTAATCATATTGACAAACCAAATAGCTTTCTTAATAGCGTGTTCGTGTATTTCGTTTTATAACATTGATGTCATTGTCACAAACGTTGAAAGGAAAACTTAATTTTTGTGTTCCTGTTATCACAAAACATTTTTATCTACACTTTAGCAATCCTTTTATAGCATCGAGATTATTAAATACTGACTGTTATCTTTTAATCAAATATCATGTATAGCATTTGGTTTTTTAAGTATTTTCTTTTTACCTGCATTATTTTATATGTATATTAAACAAGTCTTTTATCTAGTAATTTCTATTTTTTATCCTTGTTTTAAGAGAATTCGTTTGGTTCATTGTTGGGGATACCCTGATATGATACCAGGTTGTTGTGTCGTGATGTGCGCATTCATAATATCCAATACCAGCTCTATTTCACCATTATTTACCCTTCAACGGCAACGCCAAACGGAAAGGGTTATGATTTTGGCTGATAATATATTTCACTAGGATTTTAGCTATTGCATCTGAATTTTGTGCCAAAGAGTTAATTTTAACTATAAAACTTTGGGCAGAGAAATATAACAGTTTCCTCAAGATATACTTTGCTTTTATTCATCCAAACTAAAAATAAACACTGGTTTATAATGATTGAAATAAATAATGACCCCACCGATTACTACGATTGAAATTATCCAAGTCAAATCAAATTTGCCAATTAATTTATTTTTAAAAGAAAAGAATCTCTACAAGAACAGTAATTTGTTTCACATTGTCATTTAATAACCTAACAGCTGAGGTGCGAAAGAGACTACACTAAAGCGCATACATCTGTCTCACTTTCACATAGGGCATTTTATGTACGGAAAATGTAACACGTCAAGAAAAAAATTTAATTATCCTCCGCAAATTCAGCTGTCCATTCATTCCACCATTGATAGAAATTTCTATAAACATGTTTATAATTCATCTTCTTCAAGTCATTGATCGTTTTACAGAAGTTGCAATAGTAATCGGTCTCTGGAGCGCCGCCTGCATAATAATAATTATAATAATTGTGCCATCTAAACAAATCAAAGTATTTCTCTTTATCATTTATTAGATCCACCATCTGTTTGACCAATTCTGTTGGTGAAAGGATCCGGGCATCTAAATATATTCCATTTGGCATGAACCTGTAATGTGGAAACAATACTGCTATTAATTTATTTACATCGAATTGCTATTTCCCTTAAATAAAGCCGTACAGCGAAGAATACCGGTTAGGAAAGATATTTAAAAGACCTTAGAAGACTTTATTCGGGTGGTCAAAAGACCTCTAAACCAACACAACTTGGCTTTGGTATATGCAGTTTTGATTTGATAAAATGCACTGCTTTTTGTAAAGTTTGTTACAAAATAATGCCATGTATATTCACCTGGTATAGTTGGCTCCCCCGTAAACTATAGGCACAGCGTAATGCTGCAGGGCATTCAGTAACTTTTCCGTAACATAGTCTTCGTTTATCGAATTCTCAAATGCAAAATAGAAATAATAATCTCTTTCAACAAGTTCCCAAGCAGTGATGTTCTCTGAAATTGTTTTTGTCCCGCAACGACCATAGATATCAACCGACATGTTGTATTTAGCAAGCTCTTTCTGAATTTTAATGGCTACTCCAAATCTCCCACACCTCGCATGACAGTTAGAAACAAACCAAGCAACTGCATTTTTTTTGGAATTAAGTTTTTCTCTCACTTTGTCACTGATAGGATCCATTTCCTCGAGTTTTGGCCAGTGCATCACTTCCTTAGGCCCGATAATATCGCCATTTTTATTTTCTACTTGGATGTATCCATAAAACACGTCTGAATTTAATTTGTAAGTCCAGGTCAAGTTGAAAAAGGTTTTGTATTTCTTATGATACACTTGGTTGTGGCCTGCAGCTTCTGGGCTAACAAACACGTAATATTGTTCTGCAGTTCTCTTGGATGGTGTCGGTGTGAGCGATTTACTCACGATGTGGCTATAAAATAAAATAGCATCGTATTGTGTTACATCGCATAGATAAGTTCTGTTCCATGTGACGTAGCAATTTTTTACAGGACATCTTCTTTCATTGAATGTTTCTTGACCCTCCTTTAAAAACGTGTATGGTTCTTTATCTGGCTTCGTCCATTGTAAGATGTAAACCATACCGGGCTGGCTGCGGTCATTAATTGATTTCTCGTTTTCACCTGGACTCACATAATCATCTCCAAACCTACAATTTGTACTCTCAATTTCATTGATCCTTGGTGGATTCTCCAAAATCGTCACAAACCATACTATTAAAAGAACACAAGCGTTAAACAATAATAATTTCTGAAATTTTTTCGGTATCCTCATGATTGCCGAGGGTTTCAATTTATTTGATTCTGAAACTATACAGCATGTCAATAAAATTTGAATTCTTATTTTACTTCAATATTCTTAGATGGGTACATTGTGCACTACAGCTAAAACATAATTTGTATTGACAATGTCAATGTCATTTGAACTATCTTTTACAATTTCTACAGTGTCCATTGCTTGGATAAATACTTCATCATGTAAAAAGGTTAGATTTATTTTTACACAACAAGGCTGACTTTAAACAATAGATATATTATGTATAGGCTATTGCCGATTGTGATTGAATCTCAGAGTGAACATCAACCGGTACAATATTTTTCCCTACCGAAATATTCCGCCATTGTTCATGTATAAGAAGTGTAATTAAATATGTCTAGTACCATGACCTGACCTGACCTGACCTGACATGACCATGAAATCTGTCTGTATGTAAATGTCATGTGCCTGTAATAATATGCTAAATCTAGCTCACTATCTAGACTTAAAGTTTGATTTGAACACTCACGTAAACTATTACTGAAATTTTATTTTTATATGAATTGACGCTAATTTCGTTTTACAAGAGTGACTTATTTGTGTTGGATATTTATACCTGCAGCCTTGAACAGACCATCAATTTATCGGGCAAGGAAGTTCTGTTCTATTTGTATGACAACTATCGCGTCCTTCGAGAGCCATGTCAGCCTGCTGTTACTTGGAACCTGCAATGTCATGTGTTTGAACCTTGAGGTTTTCATATAACCCATATGCTAAACCTTGTATAAAAAAAGTCTTACTATTGTCCCAAAGCCTAATTTTCTTATCCTTTAGATATAAATACAGGTGACAACAAAATAAACCAAGCAAGTCGAGCGCACTGATTTATTTCAGACTGTGAGTTTCAAAGTGTCTTTGCATAAAGCGCTATTTACCAAATAATTCCAGATTAGGCATACTGATAAAGAATTACAACGCGGCAGTTCACATAGTTTTTATTGTCAGTCGCCATGATAGAAGTAATCGCGATAGACACACGATAACTAGCGGCAAACTCGAAATAATACACGAAAATGTTATTGCCTTCAAGGAAAGCGTGTTACTTTACTTTATTAGTGTTAATGTTAATGGTTTCTTATCAAGCTTTAAAAACATATACGTATACTAATATAATAGCTGATGAATATAAATTAAGTGCCACACAGTCGATATTAAATGAAGTGATAGAAAATGTGAAAGAAGATACAAGTGCTTTGAAGTATATTCTGCAGTGGACGTCGCCCAGAAGTGTGCCTCTAGTGTATATGGGACAGGGACAAAAAACTTTCCTAGAAAAGCAATGTCCATACACCAACTGTTTCGTGACAGCAAACAGGTCATTCCTTGGCGATTATTCAAAGTTCGACGTCATCGTTTTTAATGGACCTGAAGCAATAAGACTAAGTAGTTTACCGACGAGAAGATCTCCTCACCAAAAATATGTGTTTGCGACAATAGAATCTTCAGACAATTATCCTGTGTGTTCCAATCGTTTCGATGGATACTTTAACTGGACGTGGACGTATAATTTAGAATCTGAAGTTCAATGGGGTTATGTCGCTATTCGAGATAGCAAAGGTGTCAAAGTTGGTCCTAAGAAACAAATGCATTGGATGAAGTTTAAAGACATGTACCCTGTCAGTGAAGAGTTTAAGAATGAGCTTAAAACAAAAACAAAAGCCGCTGCGTGGTTCGTCTCTAATTGTCATACTAGAAGTAAAAGAGAAGATTTTGTAAAAGAATTAAAATCAGAAATGAAAAATTACAGTTTGGTCCTTGATGTATACGGAAAGTGTGGTGATCTAAAATGTCCGAACAAAGATGTAAAGGATTGCGATAAGCTTTTAAAGGAGAATTACTACTATTATTTATCATTTGAGAACTTCTTTAGCGAGGACTATGTAACTGAAAAATTATTACACCCTTTAGTAAATAATGTGGTGCCTATAGTGTATGGCGGTGCTAATTACACCCGGTAAGATTTACATTTTGTGTTTTGAAGGATATAAGACTTGAGATTTGACTTGAGGTTATCATTACCGTTCATAAATAAAATAGTTATTGAGTTAGACCACACTCAACTATCAGTAAAGTTTCAGTTGTTTTTGGTTTCAGATTTATGCCCGACGGTATTTACCTTAACGCTAAGGAATTTGATGTTAAAACATTAGTATCAAAAATGAATGAAGGGATTAAAGATGCTGAAAAATATGCAGAGTATTTTAGATGGAAGAAGCATTATTCATATCACAGACTGATTAAAACCTTGGAAACTGATCCTTACTGTTTATTTTGTGCTCAGCTGAACAATGAAGAAATGGTTAAGAAAACTACAATATACAAAGAGTTTCGTAGTTGGTGGGACCCACCTGGACGATGTTGACAATTGCTGTAGCGATCCAGATGCACAATTGCGTGCACATTGAAATGGTGTTGATTTTAAGTTTACAGTCACAGATAACAAATTTAATGGACTGAATCGTTTCCATACACGGGATGGCTTTCAGATAACAATCTGGGTGCGATACTTTATTCAGCATTGGCAATGATAATGTCTTGTTATGCAGATGACTAACTAAATACCCTTTTTTAAGTCTTTGGAAATGACACCTTTCAACAAGCGATGTGAATTTGTCTAGCCTGTTTAAAATATTTTGGTGATTCGTTAACGTTGGCGCTCAGAGAAATGGGACTTGACAACAGGCTAAATATGGAACAAAATTAATTATTTTACTTACTTGAGTTTTTGAACAGATTGTTGATCAGCGATGACTCAATATGTGTGTAGTGATTAATTTTATCTTATCATGAATGTCGGTTATTGAAAAAAAACTAGAACATGGTTTAAGAAGGAAATCATTTTTTATTTAGTTTTATTTAAAGAAGATTAGGTTACATTAAAGTAAGTTTGCCATGTGAGACTGATTGTATTTAGAAATATGAACCTAGCCGTAGCCTTATCTTATCTGATTCGAGTTATTATATAAAAAATAAAAGTTAAGTAGGTTTGTTAGACCATTTTTTTTTCAACTTTCACACAACTTTATCTAGTCTCAAACTAAACAAAGCTTGTATTTTGAGTACTAGACAACTGATAAATATACTTACGTATTTATAAATAAATACATATTGTAGATAAATACACCTAGACGTACATAGAATAGGACAACTGATCATGCTTATCACACAAACATTTGTCCTGGGTGGGACATAGGGTGGGAATCGAACCCGCGACCTACGGTATTTCAAGTCAGGGTCACTAACCACTAGTGACTAGACCAACAGGCCATTACGACTTACGTTTCTGTATGATAAGCTATGTTGCAGATATCCGCCTATGCATCCGTAATAGATTAAAGGTGGAATTTCAATGTTTTGAAAATGTCGGTTTGACGAATGTATGTTAGATAATGAATAAGGTAATCAAAATCTCAATTCATTTCTGAAATTAGGAGATTCGCAAATTTTTCTGTTACATTTATGAGATAAATAGCTTGGTGATAACAGGGCAAAACGGAGTGAGAAAAGGAAAGTAAAGTTTTAGCGTTTATACAAGTTTCTTTATTGCACCATTTCCTTAGAATCCTTCCTTCACTTGGAATGTCTCTAATTATTTATTTGATAGTGTCTCACGTCAGTTCATGATTAACAACTCCAGTTGGGTCCTAGTATACAATATTAAAGACCAATAGCCAATACGCAACCAATTATATTTGTAAACTAGTTGTTGCCCGAGACTCCGTCTGCGTGGACTTCAGTTTACAGCTTTCGGTGGTTCCCGTTCTCATGGAAGTACATCCCCTTAGTGATCTCATAGTTTTTACACACCTTTTCAATTTTCCCTAGGGAACTATTTTAAAGATCGGGATAAAAGGTAGCCTATGTTCTTTTTCATGTCAATAGCTATAAGCATGCCAAATTTCATCCAAATCCGTTGAGCCGTTTTTGAGTGATTGAATAAAAATCATGCAAACATCCACACTTTTCACATTTATTGATTTGACGACCTCCGTGGTCGAGTGGCGTACGCACCGGTTTCAAGGTGTCGCTAGCTCTGAGGTCCCGGGTTCGATCCCCGGTCGGGTCAATGTAAAAATTAACATTTCTACATTGTCTCGGGTCTGGGTGTTTGTGGTACCTTCGTTGTATCTGAATTCCATAACACAAGTGCTTCAGCAACTTACTTTGGGTTCAGAACAATGTATGTGATGTTGTCCGCATTTATATTATATTATTTATATTATTTATAATATTAGTAAGGATTAGTTTTTCTTTACCCTAAATGTAATTCAAAAGTGAAAGAACTTGAGATATAGCTTTGAGATAGCTCAGTTCATTTCGTTCTAAGTAAGCCACTTAACTGCGACACCAGTGATACTGGTTGACGTCTTGCGAATTGTGTTATTTATATCTTTTGATTGATTTCAATCAGTAGTCGTATTTTCTCAAGTGGAATTAACGATACGTGGAAATGAGTGAGATAGTACTGAATGATTCACGATCCACATAGATAAACAATATCTTAAACGAGGTGTAGTCATTGACAAAATTGTCTCAATGTATACTACACATGTCTACACGCGCGGTTAGGGGTTGCCCGGTAGCCAAACCTTATAACTGGGCAGACAAGTCAACTTTTGGCTGGAAAAAGGAAAAGGTCCAAAAATCCGATCTTCTACATTTTTGACTATTTTGAGTATTATTTGGTAGTACGATAAAATTTAGAGTATGAAATGAGTATGTTTTATTGAAACCATACAACTTGTTAAATTCTACATTACAGTGTACCAAAATTCGGGTAAGCCGTACCTTTTAGTTTGGCCCAACACGCAATCAAAAAGCATGCCTATGTCCGGTTTTATCTGGATGTCCATCAACCCTACACGCAGTACAATACTACTTCAATGTTACAGTTACCTTAAATTGTGCGCACTTATTGCTCATTTCTTCGATCTCTCATCATAGGATTGTTGCTGACAATTTAATTTACTTTCATAATTGCTAAGTATGATTAAATCGGTTTTAAATTAAAATGCCTCTGAACTGTATTTACAGGGCATCTCAATTAACTTATCAGGCAATATGCCATTATGTAGCTAGAACGTGTTAGGAGATTGTAATTGATTAAATGTAAGTCCAAGAAATGAAGAAATAATAAATGTAAACCTCGTCTAACAAGATTCTGTATTATTCATCCTGAATTACGAAAACTCACTGGCCGATCAGCGCCATCTAGGTAACAATTGCGGAAACTCACATAAGTTGCCTGCACATACGTTTTAGCAATACGCTGCTTGTCGACGGACGACGCGTCATAAAATTAAGAGAAACATTAATTACGAGTGAATCTCGCAATTTTAATACTATGATGTATTAATTGATTTATGCAAAATGTAAAAGAGTCCAAAACATACCGATTCACTTCAAGATGTTATACTAAATGTTATCTGTTCGCTCTGTTTCTCATCTTTTCCCTTCATCAAAGTTATTTACTACTAAAAATACTCAAGGTTTATGTAATTTAATTGAATCTAGTCTGTATTTTCCTGTCTTTATATTTGTTAATTTCTAAAATTATTTATAACATATACTTACCTACCATTTAATCATTTTATCCTGCATTTTATCCTTAATCTGCTATATATCTGCTAGCTTATCGGGAAGTGCCTCAAAATTGAGTTGCAAAAACCCAACCGGGACGACAAACAAACAAAAAAAGTGGTTATTTCGAAGTTCTTTTTTTAATAATTCTCAAAATGAAAAACTTTATATAAATTCTGCATCGTACATTATATTAGCATTGCACCAGTGCGAAGCCGGGGTAGGTCGCTAGATAAATATATAAAATAAAATAAATATTTGTTCAATCATGCAATCAATCCCACAATTATATACTTACGCCTAGAATTTAAACTAGATAACCTATCCATTATTTTGGATAACCTATCCATTATTAGATAACCTATCCATTATTCCTCCGTGGTTGAGTGGCGCACGCACCGGTTTTCAAGGTTGCTAGCTCTGAGGTTCCGGGTTCGATCCCTGGCCGGGTCAATGTAAAAATTCACACTTCTACATTGTCTCGGGTCTGGGTGTTTGTGGTACCTTCGTTGTATCTGAATTCCATAACACAAGTGCTTTAGCAACTTACTTTGGGTTCAGAACAATGTATGTGATGTTGTCCGCATTCATTCAATTATTTTAATAGGAAACATTAATTAATTTAAGTTTCTAAATGAAGGACTGTTTTCCACGCAGGTCGTCTATTCCTCGATCTTTCAATACTCTACTAGTACTCAACTGCAGACCAAACTTAGGTTATATTACTCAAATATTCAATTTTTATTAGGTGTACTATAATAATAATTTAAATTCTTAAAGTCCACACACTATATGTGACTATTTCTATAATACTAGAAAGGAGAAAAAGTTAGCGATAATATTTCTAAATTTAAAGTTTGCGATGATCGAAATAATAATATATATATAATCTATATTTACTTAGACTAGCTAAGTAAATATAGATTACGAGCCCCCCACTTTATCCACGTGACGTGTTAGCATGTTATCGTATTCGGACTATAGGGAGTACAACGATAACGAAACGGTTGCTCCAACTAAGCACACTGCTATTTTAAGTAGGGACAAAAACACATCAGCTTATTCGTTATGTTAAATGTTGTTGCCGGCCTTTCAAGCCAACTGACCCAAACACAAGCGCATTTTACAAAATGATTATAGATTTGACGCACTGATAAACGATTACATTGAGCCAGTTGACATAATTTCATTGTCAGTCACCATGATAAAGGCGAACACGGCAGACTCCCGCTAGCTCGCAGTCAACACAGAATATTTCACGGAAATGTTGCTGCCTTCACGGAAAGTTTTTTACTGCATACTTCTAGTGTTAATGTCATTGGTATCCTATCACGCGTTTAAGACATATAACTTCACTAACATCATATCGTTTGACTACAAATCGTCTGTAACATTAAAGAAAGTGATTGAAAATGTAGCAGGTGCTAGTAAAAGTGATATGAAGTATATATTACAGTGGACTTCACCGACAAATGTGCCCTTTGTGTACATGGGACAGGGACAGGAGGGCTTCATTGACAGAAAATGTCCTTATACAAATTGTTTCGTGACGGCAGACAGATCGTTCCTCAGCGATCATTCAAAGTTCGACATCATTGTTTTTGCTGGACCTGAAGCAGTGGGATTATATAGTTTACCAACAAATAGATCCCCTCACCAAAAATATGTGTTTGCGACAATAGAATCTTCACACAATTATCCTGTGTGTTCGAATCGTTTTGATGGGTACTTTAACTGGACGTGGACGTACAATTTAGACTCTGAAGTGCAGTGGGGTTATTTTGCTATCCGAAATAGCAATGGTGATAAAGTTGGACCAAAGAAACAAATGCATTGGATGAAGTTAGAAGACATGGACCCTGTCAGTGAAGAGTTTAAGAATGGGCTTAAAACAAAAACCAAAGCTGCTGCGTGGTTCGTTTCTAATTGTTACACTGCAAGTCATAGAGAAGCCCTTGTAAAGGAATTAAAATCAGAAATGAACAAATACGGCATGGACCTTGATGTATACGGAAAGTGTGGTGATCTAAAATGTCCAAACCAAAATGTGAAGGACTGTGATAAGCTTCTAAAAGATACGTATTATTATTATTTGTCATTCGAGAATTCTTCTAGCGAAGACTATGTAACGGAAAAATTATTACACGCTTTGGAAAATGATGTGGTGCCTATAGTGTATGGAGGTGCTAATTACACTCGGTGAGTTGTCCATATATATACTATTGTTAGTTTCGGTGGTTGGTTGAAATTATTATGAATAAAGGGCTTACTCCTGCTTGAGTAGAATCAGGTACCTTACATTCGGTTTGATTATTTAAAAAAAACTTTTTAATATTAATTCAGTATAAATAGCATAAGGGAATTCCAAAATTTGACGTTAATAGATTATTGCTTTTGTGTAACGCTATTTTTTTCCGTTGAAATCCTTCTCTGTATAGTATTAGTTACTAGACAATTTCCAGAAAAATAAGCCATACTGAACAAAATAATCAGTAGCTAATAAAAACCGTTTATTTTATCTATAAAATGTGGCATAACAAATCGTGATGCCCTACAACCTAAAATGATCAATAACCTTTTTGCTTTCAGATTTATGCCAGATGGAATTTATCTCAACGCTAAAGAGCTAGATGTGAAAACACTAGTATCAAAAATGAATGAAGGTATCACAAACGCCGACAAATATGCAGAGTATTTCAGGTGGAAGAATCATTACTCTTATCACAGGCAATTCGAAAGTTCTGACACTGATCCTTACTGCTTATTTTGCACTCACTTAAACAACGAAGAAATGGTTAATAAAACTACAATATACAAAGACTTTCGTAAATGGTGGGATCCTCCTGAGCGTTGCTGAGATTCCACTGGGCATGATACTAAAGATTTTATTAAAAGGAAATGCTGATCAAATTTGTCTTTTGACGGTCAACAGGTTCATTATTTGGCAAGAGTGTCAAAATGGTAGTCAACAAAAAAAAAGGTTTTTTGCAATGGGCATGCATGAGACAAGAGTGGCTTACAATATTCGTGCCAAAGTTTGTTAACGAGGACTTTGCATATATATGTGCCATAGGCTTTGTCGTAAAATAAAGATTTAAATGCTCTTTTATTTCTTTTAAATTTTTTAGTTTGTCATGTTATAAATATTCCTTAATTATATTTTAATGTTTTACATATTTGTGGCTTGAAGTAGTTTGCGTTCATGGTGAAGTACTGATACCTACCTATGCATGATAACAACGTTGCGATTAAGATAGAACTACAAGATAGGCCTTTATTACTGTTTAAAGGTGTTGTTCCGAGTCATCGATAATTATTATCACTTATTAACATATTTAAATTTCTTTATTTGATCGATATTTCTCATTAGCTGTAGTATTATAAACATGAATTGCCCTCAGTATATTCAGAAATAAGTATGAAAGAAAGTCAAAGATGATAAACAATTTACTAGTTTTAATATTTTTTTTTAACTATATTAAACTTAAAGCGAATACAAAGTAAAAAAATATACCTACGTAATTAACATAGCGTCAAAAAAGACATGTTAATTCCTACTAAAATCAACCAATGTTTTTGTTTTAAAATAATTTAAAAAACACTATGAAAGTTTAAAAGTTTCGCGAGCGAAACCACAGGCAACACCTAGGAATCAGGTAAAAAAAATAAAAATGATAAAAAAATCACAATGGGTACATCCTGATAAGTACATAAACATAAAGTTCTCAAATTACGCATGCAAGATAAGAAAATCAAATGGAACGAGATAACGGTCCTTAAGGTAGGCGCCTCGAATATCGCTTGAGCGGCGCGACTGCATCGGTGGACAGCGTTGGCGGCCTTATGTTGGCCGGGCTATGAGTCAAAGTCCACTTGAAACAAAAAGCTCTTTAACATCCAACTTCCAACTAAAACCGAGACCAACCAAACCTTTTCCAGTAGTATGTTAAGCAGACAAAATAGTTTCGTTGTAGATCAGATTGAAGAACTGTTTTGACGATGTTCGACTTCTCGTGCATTTTGTAGATGAGACCACCAAAACAGAATGTTACGACATTTGTTGCAAGGGTGAGATTATATAGCACGGCGGTTTAGGTTTACTCCATGTGGGTCCCCCTGCCTTTCCAAAAAAAGGTTTTCTGGCTCTACAACAGTCACCAACACATACATATGTATTCGATCCGCGCAACTCACTCGCCGCCACCGCTGTCCGCGAAACTTGAGGCAATGGCCCAAGGCTTATATATTGCATGTAATAACTATATTATTATTTATGACCAAGGTTATAAAACAGCCAAGGTTACTAACCACTCGTAAGTCTGGCGTCACAATACTATGCATACTGAAGTCGTTTAAATGTTAGTTGGAACAAGTTTTTACGATGACACGGTGTGATTTCAAGCTTGGTAAAATAACCAAAGAATATTATCATTCCGTAGTATTTTTTCTTCTTAAAATCGTCTTAAGTATTTTGAAACTGATACCTGGAGCTTATAAACCAATTAAAGTTTGTGACTAAGACGAATACATATATGTATACCTAACGACTACTTGACTTGTTTCCACCAGGTTTGGACTAAGTACCTTATCGTTTCATATTATGTTTTTTACTATTCAATTCTACTCAGCAACACAGCTTGTAGTCGATAAAGATTTTCCGAAATGAAGTGTACAATCCTCCTTCGCAAAAAGATCCTTTCCGTTCTGTTCTTCGTCGTTTTTGTAACAGTGATAACGCATATTTCACAACTAACTGATAATCCTCATTGGTATACAAGTTATACAAAAGAAAAAGAACCTGGAATGAAGTACATATTACTGTGGACTAAACAAGACAACATACCATTTAAGTATATGGGTAAAGGTCGCAGTGGATTCATTGAAAGAAAATGCCCATACACAAACTGTATAGTGACAGGCGATAGGAAACTTTTGAATAGTGTCCTCGACTTCGACGTTATAGCATTCGCTGGACCTGAGCTGTGGAACGCTAACAAGTCATCGATGCCCAGTGAGCGGTTACCGTACCAGAAGTATGTGTTCGCAAGCATAGAGTCACCTCATAACTACCCATTATGTATTTTCGCATTCGATGGATACTTTAACTGGACGTGGACTTACAAACTAGACTCGGATATTCGGTGGGGCTATATTGTGATTCGGGACATTCATAATAAAATAGTTGGTCCGAAGACAGACATGCATTGGTTAAGGCAAGATCAAATGAGTCCAGTCAATGAAACATTTAAACGACAGTTAAAGAGCAAAACGAAGGCTGCCGTGTGGTTTGTATCAAACTGCTACACCAGAAGTGTACGAGAAGGGTTTATAATAAAACTTGGGAGGGTATTATACAACTATAATTTGAAATTAGCCGTGTATGGACGATGTGGTTACCTTAATTGTTCTCGTGAAGAACAAGACCGTTGCGATAAAATAGTTAGAGAACGATTTTACTTTTATTTAGCTTTTGAGAACGCCTTTAGTGAGGATTACGTGACGGAGAAACTGTTGACGCCTTTACAAAATAATGCAGTACCAATCGTGTATGGGGCAGCCAATTATACCAGGTGAAACTCAAAGTTATATAACATGTCAAGTTAACATTAACTGAATGCAATGACAACGCTACTCTCGTGTTTAATGCGTTGACCGAACAAAATGTTTTATCGCACATGAAATAAAAACATAAACGGAAATAAAATGTTTTATTTCAGGTTCTTGCCAGAAGGATCGTATTTAAACGCCCAAAAATTAGGAATATATCAGCTTGCTGAGAAAATGGATGAACTAATTAGAAATCCAGATATGTATGCTGAATATTTTAGATGGAAGAACCATTATACGTATCATAAAACGACAGATAGTGTAGAAACAAATGAATATTGTAAAATGTGTGCCGCTCTGAACGATGAAGAGTCTGTGAGGAAGAAAACAGTGTGTAACGATTTTAGTGGTTGGTGGGAAAGTTATAAGAGGTGTGATGATTTCAAAGATTCCTTCTCTTTTTATTAAAATTTGTAAAATGTAAAATAAAAATGCTCAAATTGAAATATTAGGTTTTACCATAGAGATCAAGTCAGTTTATACGTTTAATAACATTGTAAACTTTAGTATTATATTATTTTATAGAAACATGTATGGTCTAATTTCGCAAAATAAAAAGTTACATAACCTGTATATAGTCAGGCCAAAAATGAGGACTTCATGCAAAATGTTTTAAATTGTCCTTGTCACAATGTAGCGTCAGTTATGCTGTAGTAATAGTAGTGCATTTTCCACAGTTTGAAATAAAATGAAGTAGTATTTTTTTGTAATTTAATTGTGAGTTATGGCAACCCCAAAACCTGTAGCAATCATAATAAATAAGAAAATCTCGCATTGCTTGGAAACTCAGCTGCATGCATATACTGGCAAAACAAGTGGCTCCGACAAAACCAACGCCATTTTATCAGTTATTGTAAAAACTACTGGAAGAAGCTACGGAGTTGAACATCTGACGCATGCTAGCGTCCATTTACCTAGAGTCCTTGCTTAGGGACTGATGATTTGATCTGATGGACTCTGGTGGTAGCAACCAAAAACAGGACATTGGCCAATTTCCTAATCTGCTATATTTTTTGCTAAGGTGCATGACAGTGTACTTATATAAGTAACATGTTAGTAAACACATTAAACTGCATATGCTCAGTTTGAGTTTCTATCTGGGCTGTTCACTGAAAGTGCCGTCTTTAGTTTTAACACAGCACACTAATAACTACTGTTCAGGCAGACGAATTCCTGTCAGCATATTTCCTGGAAGTATTTTTCTTTTGGGTGGAAAATCCTAAAATGGCTTCCTCCGCTATGGGTTAAGCGGAAGGTAGTGTTAGACCTCTGCTGACTAAAACCCACCCGTGTTCATTTCTTTACTCTTCGTGTACTGGGACCACGGTAAACCTTTTGGACAATGCTGTTGACTCGACTGGCGTTAGCCCTTATGGGCTCTACAGCGCTTGCTGACCTATCTTTGAGGCCCGCGTGGAACATGAAGACGCCGTCCGGTACGGGCTTGGTCCTGATTGGGCGTTGAGCGATCCATCAGTCACCGCCCACGCCTAAGGTAGCCGAGAGTCATCGTGGCTCCCGACCCACGCCCGGAGTGTCTACCACGGCGGCTAGGTCGCCAGCCGCCTCTTTTGCCAGTACGGCAGGGAGTCGACTGCTTTCCATTTTCAGACCAGACCGGATGCGAGAGGTCAACGCCGCTGGTTGCCGATACGAGGACACAGCGGTGCTCAGCCAACGCACGGCAGACCTCCACCGTATCTTCCGGACAATCCTCACATTGGTGACACTCGGGCATTTCTCTCTCAAACCAGCCGTGTCTGATAAAAACCTGCGTCAAGCGGATCGTGAGGACGCTTTGGCTTCTATTTAGCAACTACTCAAAGAAGTGACTTACTGCCAACATGGTGGCCCGCTCTGTGCTGGATTACGACAGACACACTTTCCATGTCACCGCGGTAACGCAGTTTCCCGCTTCGTTTCCAAATACGAAAGATGACGACGACACGGGTACTTGGAATGCATACTCGTACTTCCTTCCCTTCACCTCATGATTTAGGATTTCTAGTGAGAATTAATCATTCATACCTTTAAATTCTGAAAAAATATGAAATCTCTTTACGAAAGTTATTATGGAACACATGATTACATGCTCGTTAAAGTTAGTAAAGAAAAGTATTAGAAATAGACGAAGCGTAAAAGGCAATTGGCATCTTAGGATTCATTCACACAGACTCGTTTTTAATTTTCGATGAAAGAGTGTTCCAACAGAATAATTATTTTCAAATATAATGTTCACACGTCAGTGTTATTAAATAGCGAAGGTCTTTATTGCGCAGTCTAGTGTTTGAGACATTGGCTTTAAAGGCGAAAAATAAAGAATATTTTTAAAAGAAAACATTTGTTTCATTTCAAGGCCTTTAAAAACATTAGTGCAAATAAGGCCTTAGGCTTGTACAGACCTAGCAAGTTATGTTTACTGACACTCATTTGTTAGTTTTTGTGATTAAATATGAGGTTTAGAGTCATCTTTTAACACGTTTCGTATCGTATTACATTCTAGTCAGTGACGAGACTCACTGCTCGACAAGCGTTTCATGAATCTTATCATTAGAATGAGGTTTACAACCCTCAGCAAAATATTTCTGTCCGCGATTTTTTTCGTCGTTTTTGTAACATTGATACGAAATATATCACAAAGAATCGGCATCCGTCCTTTGCATACAAGTTCCACAAAAATGAAAAGGCCTGGAATGAAGTACATATTACTTTGGACTGATCCGGAGAACATACCGTTTAAGCATATGGGTATAGGTCGCACTGGATTCATTGAAAGAAAATGCCCATACACAAACTGTATAGTAACAGGCAATGAGAGCCTATTGAACAGTATTCTCGACTTCGACGTTATAGCATTCGCTGGACCTGAGCTGACTAGGTATTACACAGCAATGAGGCCAAATAAGAGGTTACCGTACCAGAAGTATGTGTTTGCAAGCATAGAGTCACCTTCCAATTACCCATTATGTGCTAATGAATTTGATGGATACTTTAATTGGACGTGGACTTATAAACTGGACTCGGATATTCGATGGGGCTATATTGTGATTCGAGACATTCATAATAAAATAATTGGTCCGAAGAAGGACATGTATTGGTTAAGGCAAGATCAAATGGCGCCTGTCAATGAAACATTTAAACAAAAATTGAAGACTAAAACGAAGGCTGTTGTGTGGTTTGTATCAAACTGTTTCACCAAAAGCCGACGAGAGAATTTCGCAAAAAATCTCGGATATGAATTGAAAAAGTATAATTTGAATTTGGCAGTGTATGGCAAATGCGGGTTCTTAAACTGTTCCCGTAACGAACAAAATCGTTGCAATAGAATAGTTAGAAAACGATTTTACTTTTATTTGGCTTTTGAGAACTCCTTTAGTGAGGATTACGTGACGGAAAAAATGTTGACGCCTTTACAAAATAACGCAGTACCAATCGTGTATGGGGGAGCCAATTATACCAGGTGAGGATACGATTAACGTATGTAATGTATGGTATATATCTTAGCTCATTTAGATAAAAACATGTCCTGCTTTTAAATAACTCGATTTCGATTATGTTTCACAATAATATAATAAGAGATATAGACGTGGCGGTGCAGGTGTCATAGTGAGCCCATCTGCTGTATGTAGAAAATTCAGGTACCATTGTTTTCCAGAAATCTAAGGAGCTGGTCAGCATAGCTGAGGTGTGTAATAGCCCAATTATTATTACACGCGAAGTATGCAATAGTTCTGGTTACTTTGGATTTTCCATGTCTGGTCTCCTATGGAGTGGTGTTGAACTATCCTTGTCAGATGCCCCATCACATTTTTATTAAATCTCTCAACAAGGTCTCTACATGTTGAACCTGTGACCCCGTGCACACCTTTAAAAAGGCCGGGACTCTTCTAATGTCGTTATAAAGGGAAAGAAATAACCGATATGGAAATTGGATGATTATGACTCTTGACTTTATAAACCATGATTTCGCGATGCACTTCATGTCCGACACCGCTCATGCAATACAAAACATTCAACGACCTTTGTAAATAAATTCAATGACCGGAAATAAATATTTTATTTCAGGTTTTTGCCAGATGGATCGTATTTGAACGCAAAAGAATTAGGAATATATGCGCTTGCTGAGAAAATAGATGAACTTATTAAAAATCCAGATATGTATGCTGAATATTTTAGGTGGAAGAACCATTATACTTATCATAAAACGACAGATAGTGTAGAAACAAATGAATATTGTAAAATGTGTGCCGCTCTGAACGATGAAGAGTCTGTGAGAAAGAAAACGGTGTATAACGATTTTACTGATTGGTGGGAGAGTTATGACGAGTGTTAAGATTTTGAATAACTTTTTTTTACTTTTAAAACAAGGCACTATCATAGACACTGGGGCCTATAGTTTTGTTCATGTTATAAACCCATATTAAATGTGCGTCCTCATTGAAAATGAATTAATATAATACTACTCTTAACATTCAACGAGTTACGTAGAACGATAATGTTGTTTATTGAATCAATTTCTTACATCGTAATTTCAAAAAACCGATTTAATTCTACAAATTTTAAAGGCCTGTGTGCAGTAGACCTTGCCGATGTCATTGTGTAAAATGATTTGTTTAGTTGTTTTGTTATAGTATTTGTAGTACATTTTTTATACTATGTAAAATAAACATTTAATTTCAAAAGTGTACTGTTCATGTTTATTCCGGTCGTAAAATTGTAGAAAATGGAAAAGCGTAATTTTAAACATGTTAACAGTTTGAAGCATGAAATTGAAATGTGTAGCGATGCATTGGATTCTTAAAAATACACAAGGTTTATTTAATCTCAGGTCGTAATTTTAATTCATTATTTAAATTTTATACTAGCTGCACCCGCGAATTCGTCCGCCTGGAATTGAACAACATATTATACTTTTTTTATATAAAAGTGGTTTAAGTTACTCATTATGACATCAGCTACCTGCCAACATTATTAAAATATGATATTTTGATGTATGTATGTTAAAAAGGGTTATTAGAATCTAACCAGCAGACACTCCATTTTTAGGTTAATTTTTGAAATCTTGGATCCAAATATTGCAGTCTGAGTTCGGTTACCCAGGGTAAGCTGGTGTTATGATAAATGCTCAAACCTTGCTTGCTTTTGAGTGGGATTTAATGTATATTTAATGTATCTGTTTGTCTGGAATACTCTGGATAGTATAGTAGAGAACTGTATAATGATTCTATTACAGTTAAAATTTTGTATCGTGTACTAGTTAGATTTTTAATTAATTCTCATAATATGCCTATTAGACGTTTACTAATTTCTGACGCTAATATCAGGAATACACTTGGTTAGTTGAACTGCAATAACAACTAGGGAACTTATTATTTTCATGTTTGGTAACCGGTCCTTGGTGTTTAAGGTAAATAGTGAACAAATTATTTTTAATTGATTGACTCATTCCAAGTTCGTTAGAAACAAAAAAATAAATTATTTATTAATGTTCTCTTGATCGTATGAAGGATTGCAACGCATTGCCATACACCGACACAAAAACGTGGATGACGTAGCACGGCGGTTCAGGTTTAGTCAGTAAAAGTCTGACACTACCCATTTCCTCCCCCGAGGGAGTGGGTGACCATGAGGATTCCTCCGCCTTACCAAAAAAAAAAAGGGGTTTTGCGTATAACCTGCAATTTTTACAAATATTAATAACTAGCAGTTGCCCGCGACTTCGTGTGCGTGGTAAGCAAACCCATAGTACATTATTTTGTTCTATTTTCAATAAGTATTAGCGGCGTACGCAGAAATAGGTTTCCGATTTTACACCTTTGGTTACATTATAGCAATTTTCTTACGGAACCCTAATATTTTTCGAAATAAATTATAGCCTATGTTCAACGGAGATAATGTAGCTTATCAACAGTGAAAGAATTTTCCAAATAGGTCGAGTAGTTTCGGAGCCTATTCGTATCAAACAAACAATCAAATCTTTCTTTGTAATATTATAGACTAGTTGTTGCTCGCCTTGATATCGACAGACCCAAAAACCGCTGAGCACAATATTTTCATTACAATTGGTTCAGTAGTTTTCGCGTGAAAGCGAGACAGACATTAACTTTTGGAAGGATTTTCCGATTGTTATTTGTTAAGATCATTATCGTGTGTTACAGGTAGACTGTGTTAAAAAGTAAGTCACAGTACTATTCGTGACTGGTCTGTGGCCGTAACTCAATTATCATGCCCCAAAAGAGTAAGGGCATTGACACTGCTGTGAGATAAGATCGAGAAGTGTCAATATAGCTATCGATATCACTGCAAATCTGATAAAAAACACATTTTAATATCATGATTTCATTTGAGTTGAAAAATCTGAGAAAAAGAGCTACAGAACGAAATTTAAAGAAAACTAGACGCTAGTCTTTCGAATTTAGCCAAGTGAAATTTCTTGCTCATTAGCCTACATTCGTTTCCTTGTAATGTCGATTAGATACTTTATCGTTTTACAGACAGTTTAATTGTTAGAGATAACATGTTATCTTTTTATCGTTGGCATCTTCAATTGACATTGCATATTTGTGTTGTAGATAAAGACGTTATATTTACTGGATGTGTCATCTGTTGAAGCCAATCCTACACCCACATAAGAGTGCACATTCGAAATTCTAACATTTTTGGTGAATTATCTGGTTTTATCATTTAAATCGCCTAAAGCGCTGCGAAGTGGATAAGATTTGCAAAAAATAATACGATCAATTCGACTGCACTGTTAGCCAAGTGGTAAAGGACGCGTAGGACAAAAATCTTAGTGTGATCCACGAATGTGTTTGTGTGTTTTCTCGGGGCATAAGGATAGAAAAGAAAACGACGAATAAAAAAAAAAACGAATTTATCCTTAGAATATTCTCGGAGGTTTGAATTTCTTCAGTGTTTTATTAGTAGGTATTTAATTGAATATGATAAGCGTGATTGTGTCTGATCGTTTCGTAGTCTATGAGCTGTACAGTATGTAAAGCAATGCAAGCTTCACAAGGAATTTTATCGTCTCTTAATATAGTCATCCACTCACAACCATTTTAACTCAATAAACTTATGTCAAAGGAATAAGGTTGTTTTTTTCGTAATTTGCCACCGTTAACACCTACGGCACAGAGTCCCAGCCGCCCCAGGGGTACCACTTATATAGGTCAAGGTAAAAAATTTCCCACTTTTGTAAATTCTCCACTTTGAGATGCCAGTTTTGGAGCTTCAAAAAATAATAATAATTGAGTACAGTACAAATATTACGTTATTCGAGCTATGTAAATATTCAATAGAAATGTCATGGACAAAGACGCGAAATTGAGTTTTCGCTTTCCAGGTCTTTGAGTGATGGAGAAATTTTTATTTAATTATGAGAAGTGAGCCAATTAATGATAAAAGGGGTCCGAACCTAAAATTATAGCAAAATATCTTGAAGTATCTAACGTATTCTGCTTTGAAGACGATTTGTTTTATGATATATTTTTGACCCAGAAAGTACAAGGACCAGCTGAGTGCAAAATAGATAATGGACAAGCAGAAGTCAAGTTGAACTGCAATATATCAAGATGATCACCAGTGATTTTTCAGGCAAAATAAATCGATGGGCTAAAGTGAGAAAGCTTACTTCTAGCTTCTGAATAAATAATGTTTGGTCAGAGGACGTTCTAAGACCTACCCTGATTGGTTAGGTGGGTTGTTTGGCCAATGCGTTCTACGGAAATGGCAAATGTTTGGCAAACGTTGGTGTATGTTACAATACGTGGAAAGTGCTAAGGGTGTAAGGCATTATAAAAGAGTTGATGTAATTGGTGTTGTAGAAATGTGTTTTCTGTCATATTTTAACCGGACGTTTGTAAGGAAGTTTTATACTTTCCTCCAAAATAAAAAAGAAAAGAGACTTTCAATTCAGATTAGTAGGTATTAAAAACCATCTGCTCTTTTCACAGTCGAGTGCAAATGAAATGTTTGCGCATACATATGTATAATCACACTTACTCCATGGCGGGGCAAAGTATATGCAATCTCCACCACTATTCTCTATTTTCCTTGTTGATAACGTCTGGTTAACATTGTATATAAATTCAGTCGATTTGACAAAATTCAGTGTCTGGACGAACTATTGAGCAGTATAGACCGCGTTGTTGAAGAGAGATGGGGCTACGTGCAGTATCGTGCGCCGTCTTGCTCCCACTATGTCAACAGTCTTGCTTCAAGAGTTTCTGGTATAGAGATAGTCCGACATTCGCTCGAAAATCGTGACATGGGATTTTGGGGATCTAAGATTAAAATCAAGGAATGTGAACCCTCCGGAAAGACGCTTTTGTCCTTCTTTAAGTAACAGTCAATTGTCAAGTTTCGACTTTCCCTTTAAAATATCTCAGTTTCGAGGTTCCATTCTAAATATTGGTGAAATAAAAGAAAAAGGTTTGTTGTCTGTTTACCTATCATAACTTACATTTGGTTATGGCAACAGAAGATAAAAAAGCAGTAATAATTAGATATTTTAGAAATCATAAAAATCTGAATCAGAAATTGTCTCGCGATCAAAATTCTGACAGAATAGTAATTCCTAGAAAAAAAGTAGTTCTCCTCTCACATAAACATTACTAGAACCCTATATTATAATATTGACATGACAATCGTATAGTTACGTATTGAGAGCATTATTTGCTATGCAAATAGCAGAACCCTGCCTGCACAGGTTATCGTCATTGACAGCGACGATTCAATTACTATTAAACTAACACATTGATATACTAAACTGTTAATGTTATTACTTACGAGTATCGTTGAAACTAATTAGGTTGACATCTCAATTATCAGACCACGATTAGGGTACTATCAACGATCTTAGTCTCATCAGTATATTAATTTTCCTGGAATTCTCTCTTGACTGATCACTATGATTATTTTAAAGGATGGTCTGCAACTGATTAACTGTGTCGGTAAAAAGGTTTCATCAAATAAGGTTTACATCTAAGTGCATTAGACAGTAATACTTTCTGGCTCTTTTGTGGAAAAGAGTGTTTCTAGTTTATCATCTCGCTTCCACTACTGTAATAGCTTTGAGATGTGGTGGCAAGTCCTCCCCAGAATCCTTCAAACGTGTTTTAAAATCTCCTTGAACTAATAAGGAAAGCGTAAGCTGGCTTAAAAGATGCTTAAAAAGTTGGTACGATCAGGTCTTTTTAAGTTTTATTAAAGGATAAAAAGCTGACCTCCTATACGGTCAAGATTTTGACCTTGATCGAGAGGACACTTAAATTAATTTCTTCCCAATCAGGAAAAGCCTTGGTAATAACTGAGAAGTATTCTTCACCTCTTCTTGGATGTGCATATTTTTTTAGGATATTTACACTAATATTTTACTCAGAGAAATGGGAAATTTGACATACTGCATGGTTTTCGCAAATCATTAATTCTTTGTTCTATCAAACGATCGATTTTTGCTTAGCATGTTTAACTGTGGGGCAGATTTGAATAACTTAATTAACCGTACTAAACGCACGAGAAGTACAATTAATACCTTTGTGCTTTAATTTGCTCTAGTAAATTATAATAAATGGTGCATATTTCTTCATGAAATATTCCATTACCACACTTTACCTCATCACAAAGTTACCTACTTACCTTAAAATGATCGCAACGATCCTCATCCTTTTTTTGCCAGGCGGACATAATGGCCAAATGAGAATGGTAGCTTTTAAATCTCAAGTTATACGAAACGCTGGGCAAGTGTACTAAATCTTAAAGTCGTACGAAAGCACCGCCTTCGAGAAGTCACGAGCATTTTAAAAGGCTCGCAGAGTTAGTGTAGAACATCAAAGAAATACGTCGGTGTACTAAATTAGATAAGGCTTTTTACATTATACTTGTGACTTGAAAAATACTCATACAAATATTGACGTTAATAAAATGCATAAAAGGCAAGGTGATGTGTTGCAGCAACATTGTAACGTTCCTTAATGCCGTGATTGACATTCGTGTGCTAGACACACAGCAGATACATAGTCAAATGTTTTCGGCTATCCACCATGCGGCATTATGCATGTCTTAGTCGTTACTAAATATAATGCAGAAAAAAAAGTCAACCATCTTTTTATCAGACATGTCATGACAATACTTCTTAAAGTAATATTTTTATGACTTTTTTAAATCTTGATAGCTCAATTTATTGCTTAGAGCAGCAGAAAAAAACAGAGTATACCGAAACTGTCAGTGCCTAGATTTTAAACATTCACTAGAAACGAAATAGCTACATTTGTACACATGGTACCAAAACCAATTTCTTTCAGTGACAGCACCGCCTTATACTTCCAAGTAACTTCCTCGTAAGTTCGATTTTTAATAAAATAACTTCTTGAGTTTGTAGATGGCCTAAATTGTCGGGACCCGGGCGTGCTTATCGGTGACACAGCAATCTGATGCTGACGCCGTTAAACCCCAAGTACCCTTGTTTCACTTACAACGATACTTTACCTACAATACTTAAAGAATGAAAAGCTGAGTACCTAATGAAAGGTATCGGATCGGAAAAGGACTTTTGTTAAAGTACTAAGTTAAGTGACAATCTGTAAGCTTACTTTTGACAGCATCAAATCTGCTTTAATCGAATTGAAATCGATTAGGAGCTTCTAAACTCGACGATAGATACATTCACGCATTCAGAAGATTCCATGGATAAGAATCGTAATATGAGGAGAAAGAGTAGTAAAAGAAGTATTCGAGTAATTATTCTTTCTTTTAGTACAAGCAAATTTATAAAAATACTAGCTGTTGTCCGCGACTTCGTCCGCGTGGTTAGAGGAAATTGCGACTATAACTTGAGATTTAAACTATCCTATCTCTCAAGTTGGATCGAACTGCACATGGTGTGCGAATTTTATTATAATCGGTTAAGTGGTTTAGGAGTCCATTGAGGACAAACATTGTGACACGAGATTTATATATATATATATATTAAGATCATAAATCGTTCATGAAAAAAGGTTTTTAAAAACCATTGCGCAAGTGAACAAAATTGCAATCGGCGTTGCGATATACGACATTTTAATATTATGAACTTTGATGAAAAATACCTACTTTAAGTATAAAATACAATAATAGTATAAATTACGTCATTTATGTTCTGAACATTTCTTGGCTAAGTTTTACTTGAACATAAAAACTTGAAGAAAACATTAAACAACCCGCTTTACAGCCCCCGTAGATAGAGTTATTCAGTAATTTTCATTTGTTTCAAAGAACGGAGATTTCATAAACTTGTTTCAGACAAAAGTTTAGAGATTTTAATACACTGCGTGTCAGATTTTAGGTACATTTAATTAATTCTGTTTTACTTGGTTAATATAGAAAATGTACTTCGATACAGCGGATGAAACAACTTTTTACATAGCTTGCTGACCTGTGTAGAATATGTACCTACTCAATATAAACTATTTTTTTCAATACTCTATCTAATACACAGGAATTGGATAAGAAAAATGAAGATCAGGCTGAGTGGCGTGCCAGGCATGTGCCAGCTTATACTGATGATAATATTATAAACATCTGACAGAACAACAAAACAGGAAGTTTGGTTTTACCATGATTTGTTTTTAAAAGAAAATAAACGTATTCCGTATGTCGAGTATTAAAAAAAAACGGTATAAGGTACTCCGAATTCTTCAAAACAAGTGTTACTGATAACTTAAATTTTCAGATTTTAAATCAGGTTTGAACGTCGCCTATGAAAGGTTATAATGAATCCTAGGCAAAGATTCTTGTGATCTACTTTTGGTCAGCTGTTTCAAAGCTTAGCCTTTGTGCTATTGAAAAGTCTTCGTAGGGAGCTGAAAGATTGTGAAGAAATGAGGCTACGTCATTCGAATTTGTGTATAATTCAGGGAGAAGTATTTTATCAGACAGTTGAAAAAGGATTGAATCCAATTTACAATCATTAATTGGCGTAAATAGCGGAATCGGGGCCCTGATTTCCCACTATGTTGGTATTCGCGTTCTTAATCCTAGAATACTATAATTGTCATCTTTACGCGCGGTGTCATATTGTGTGGGTAACCCTGGTACCTACTACTTCCCATTTGGTAAACTTCCCATTTCGTAAACCTCAAACTGTACCTACTAAAAAGTTGCGTTTGGTAAACATTATACATTTCATACATTTAGTCCCATTTCGAAAACATTTCAATAATTTTTTGTGTTATATCCCATTTGGTAAACTTTCAGATGAAATGGGTACAGTCAAGTAAAAAAAGAAAAACGAAACTAATGATAACATTGTCATTTATTTTGTTAAATATTTTTAATCACAGGTACAATAGTCGGATTATGTGTACGTATGCCATTTACACATATTGATATTTAAAAACAGAAATAAAAAGTGGGGTGTACAAATAACTTTCAAAAAATTTAAGAAAAATCACAGTTCGATTTGACTATTTCGATGACAAGTTTTATTTTTTTAATAACATAAGTCAATCTAGATGCGAAATCAACTTATATAAAAAAACAATAATCACAGATTTGGTACTATCTTTTTATGTTAATGTACATTAACATAAAAAAATACATACGAAATCAACTACTTATAAAATATAAAAATAAACAGTCACTGATTTGGAACGTTAACGTAAAAAAATTACATACTAAATCAACTATAAAATATAAAAACAATAATAATCGCAGATTTGGTACAATAAAATAAAAAATACATGCAAAATCAACTTTTAAATATAAAAACAAATAATAATCACAGATTTGGTACATTAACATTAAAAATTACACACAAAATCAACTATAAAATATAATCACAGATTTGGAATATTAACATAAAAAATTTACTACCTACACTACAAAGTTAAAAATCAATAAATAAATTATAAAGTGATACAAGCAATTCTTGATAATTCGTTCAAACAATTTTCCAATGATATTCCCGCTCGGTGCTTCTTTTGCGGGAAAAGCACGTGGTATTTTTACAGACTTTAATACGTTTTTTTTACTTCTTCTTGATCAGCCATTCTTTTTGATGGTCGAGATACTATCTCGAGACTGAAGCATTTAAAAATATATACATCTCTAATTTAATACTAATTTGACACTGACTGTACCGTACAAAAATAACAATACTAACAAAGTTTACCAAATGGGATTAAATGTATGAAATGTATAATGTTTACCAAACGCAACTTTTTAGTAGGTACAGTTTGAGGTTTACGAAATGGGAAGTTTACCAAATGGGAAGTAGCCAATTATTCAGAGAATACAGTTTTCACTTCTGTTACCGTCGCACAAACTATTTACAACTAAAAATTAACAGCAAACAACAACTACGTAAACAAATCTCCAGGTATTATTATAATGCAATAAATTCCCGGTTCTAGATAGGAAATAGGCGCAGACCGCGCAGAGAGCGGCCTCAGAGCAAACAGGGTCACTTATAACCCTGACCCGCCTGTTGCGCCCCCGGGCGAAGGTCGAACAAAACCCCTCTAATATCATTGAATATTTTATTACTTGTACATCTCTAGACATACAAGTGCCTTGTTTTTTTTCTAAAACGTAAATAAGATGTAGATATTTGGCGTATAGGAATGGTTGTTTATTTTTGTTAAGAAAGAAAAAATATAGCGTGTGAGTGAATCTAGCATCTTTTCTTTTAATCGTTTTAAGCCAAAGTCATTACAAATTTTAAAGATCTTTGCAGACAAATAATAAATTATTTTTAAAGACGTTCGGATAAACATAGTAATAGAAATGCACAAGCATTTGAAGCATTTAAAACGGCACCTATAAGGATTCACTCGGACAGAAGAGCCTGATGAATATTTAATAGCAATGAGTTACAGTGACTGAATTGCATTTAAACAAGTGTCAGGCGTCAGTTGGTAAATTGTAATAGGTTAATGTGTCAGAGTTTGCTTATCCACAGTGAGTGTATAATCATATTTTGTTATGCAAAACTACGAGCTTACTAATGGTCGCTTGATGGTTATGCAGTTTTGTATGTGTAGGCACAATGGAGTATGGATTCTTGAAGCAGGATCGTTGCCATGATGACGTTGCCACCTTTCGTCCCTACTACAGCAAAAGCATTGACAAGCTAAGGGGCTTTTTACTTTTGATTTTCCTTTAAAATTTACAGCCTCTATTACATACAAATAACAAAGTGATACAAGGATGAAGTCACATTTGTACCTAATAATGTATGTTTTTAACGATAGGTACTTTGCTTTTTGCTTACCCCTAAAAATTTTTGGAGCACCGCTAAATAGCTATTATAAGGCAAATATTTACAAAGTTTGCAAGCATCGCTATTGAAACATTTACAAAACTCAGCAAATTGGCTGGCGTTCAGAAAGAAGTTTCTTAACATTTAACAAGGCAAGTTGGTTGAAGTTACGACAACCAGGTGAGGGTTATTGTGTGGACACATCCAGTTTTAGAGAATAGTAGGAGTATACTTACCTATATAGAAACTATAGATGTTGGTCTAGTGGTTAGTGACTCTGACCGCTATACCGGAGGTCGTGGGTTCGATTCCCGCCCAGGACAAATGTTGTGTGATGAGCATGATCATTTGTTGTGGTGTCTGGGTGTAATTTATCTATAATATGTAGGTATGTATTTAGAAATATATAAGTAAGTTTATCAGTTGTCTGGTTACCATAACACAAGCTCTGCTTAGGTTGGGATCAGATAACCGTGTGTGAGTTGTCCCAGGATATATTATATTATAGATATTCATTAACCCCAATGAAAAAAGTAGGGTTTTAGAAGTTTGAACGCTATGTTTGTTGCACCGTAGCTCTTAAGAGTGTGAACCGATTTTAATGCGGTTGTCTTTTACTCGAAAAATGTTTTGTTTGGAAATTGTTATTAGTAAGTTCTACTGAAATTGGTCCAGCCAGGTATTTCAAAATATAGCTCTTTTCTAAGAGAGGGGTGTTGTAAGACCGGTACGTGTGCTGTCTGCGACACTGTAGCTTCTAAACGAGTGAAGCGCTTTTGATATGGTGAAATTCAGACCAAAATATGGTTTATATTTTGGTCTTAAGATAGCTTAAAAAAATACCGTATGTTTTGCTCTAACAAGTGCAATAGGGGGTTTATATTTATAAGGTATTCTTTTGACGGAATTCCTCAATAAACTAGGATACCCTACGATAATTTAAACAATATTAAGACAAAACCCTTATTAAATATACCTTACACTACATAAGCTACAAGTTTTATTGAATGCCATCAAAGTGACATTTTCAAGAATACAAAACGTTTTAAGGACAATTAGAAACCGTTTCTAAATTTAAGTGTAAATAAATTACTCTTCTTTAATAATCCTCAGTCCAAAATGCTTAAAATTTTCGTAAGTATGAACCCATTCATTTGAGTATCAACAATGAGTCCTATTGTTCCTTGCCCCATAGAAATGGGATCCCGACTTCTAATTAGGATGCCCGCTTATTGTTCATTTAACATGAAAAAGTATTTTGTTTTATAATTACGCTACGACTAACTATATTTCGTAGCATTGTCTATCTTAATATCTTTGAACAAAGGTCTAATGACTAGCACTAACAATAGTGGTAGTATTTTTGTGAGTTGTAGAGCTTACGTGAGAGGTTTTAGAATGATTTACCTATTAAAAAGTTTACGCAAGAAAGTTTATTGGGCAACAGGATTTATTATTAAATTGTATAAACGTAAAAATCTACTTAGTAAAATACTTGTAGTATTTATTTTGAACTCATCGAAACATAACCAATCAAATCATTCAGAAAAAAAAAATGAAGGCAGATTTTAAATCATCATGTAGCCAAAATGTTTTATCATTTTAAAGCAAAAAATATTGAATACCGTATTTAACAGAAAACTGAACTTGTGTACCAGAAAAAAACGTTCTTAAGTACTTATATAAATAAATTCTAATTACATGTTACTCAACTAGCTAATTCCCAAAACGATCACATTCTAAATATACGAACGACATCACGCGACAAACGGTCACTTTTGCACTTCCCTGGGGCGAATTAGTGCCATCTGAATTCGTAAATTGGCAATGGCCTTTACACCGATATTCCCAAGAGCACGCCAGCTAATAGCAATTATCGTGACTAGGTAACTGTCATGCGGAATTGTCCGTCAATTTGTACCGAACTAAGTGGTGCTACTGAGTTGGTACCAGTTATATGTATTGATTTATACTTCAGGAGTTTTGTTTATTTATATATTGTGTGGCTTATGAAGGACTGTGAAAGATTGTTTAACTCTTTAATCCGGATTAAAAAAAAATAGATTGTGCTAGGTTTGGAATGAGGCGATGGAGAGCTACTCTTACGCTTAATACGGTCGATCCGACAATGGTTGACCATCTTTATAATATCAACTAGCTGACCCAGCAAACGTTGTTTTGCCGTTTTTTTTCTAGTTGTACGTATTTTTAATGCCACATTATAAAAAAAATAAAAACAAACAATTTCGTCCAAAAAATATTTTTTTTTGTTTCAGCAACCCTTGTCACTTAAGGGTATGAAAAATAGATGTTGTTTTATTCTCAGACTTACCCAATATGTATACAAAATTTCATAAAAATCGGTCGAACCGTTTCGGAGGAGTACGGTAACTAACATCGTGATACGGGAATTTTATATTTAGGTAGATGTCATCCTTGACAGTCGTAGCGGATTGTTAAGAACGTAGAAAAACAGATAACTGATCTTACTACGTTTTATCGTGTTGCGTGAGCCGCATCTCACTTCAACACCTGCAATAATATGACTCTAAGACCGTGGCTTTAGGAAACAAGAGTGGTTCCTTAACAAGCAGAAATCGCCTAGGTATAGCAAGTATATTTTAGTAAAATGAGACTTTCCACTGACCACGTACGATCAACCTTAATTTAGTTCTTAAAAAAAAACTAAATCAAAGTGAAAGTAAAACAAAAGATTACAAACACACATGTCCTATATGTAGTAATCTCCAAATATAACAACATAATATGTACAATTTTCATACATAGCATATAGATGGCGTGCTTTAATATAAATTGTACTAAACGACAGCTAGATATAGATTTGTCCATTTACTGTTAATGACTGACCTACACATTTAGGTTATTAATTATCTCTGCAGCTAGAATAGCGAATGATGTTAATAGAAATTAGCATTGTTCGTTGTTAATTTATAATGACCAAAGCAAACAAAGCGTTTGTATTTATAAAACGACAATTGTTTGTTGGTTAGTCTCTAATTATTCTAAATGCTTTGCTAAAACTATCAATTTGAATTCTGGGAGTTGGTATTTCTGTTTTGATTTTAAATGCTTATAAACTAGTGAAAATCATAAAGTTTAGTTCCGTTTCAATCTGGAATATCTGAATCTGTTTTGAACTCTTCTTTGCAAGGAACAGTAAAAAAAAACTTAGCGGCTGAATTTGGTACTTTGGGATCCTAGTCCTGATTTTTTATATTTATACTTATTATTAAGTGATAGGTAATGAGTGTGATTTTGTTACTTATAATATACCACAACTATTACGCAACAATATCTATTCTCAAACTAAGCAGACATTGTATTATGAGTCCTAAATACCTGATAAATATACTTATACAGGGTGTAAGGAACACCGTGACTTTTCCGTGGGACCTGAGTTCTAGACATGATTCCAGACCCCACTGCGTTGGAATTTTTTATCGGTCTTTTCATGAAAATTGCAGTTTTTTTTCGCGTTTTTTTAATTTTATGTGTCATAAAATCATTTTTCCTACGTATTTCAATAATATTTTCATAAACAAAATCATTATTAAGCCGTTTTCACAAAAAAAGGCAATGTAAATGAAACACTAAAAACTGCTCCCGATCAGCTGATTCGTAAAGGTACTCGTCGGTCATCGCTCTCTTGCAAATCTAACCGAAAGTGACGTCAAAACCGAACCAATACTCATGAGCGACAAGCGTAAGAGATAGCGCAACTATTGCGCGCGCACTCGCACGCATTATTCGTAATCCTGCCTACTATTCCTTTAAAAAAGCCGCGCGCTTTGTAGGCACCGCTAGCCGCCTTTGTCGACACCGCCAGCGCGTCGCCGACACCTACAGCGGTATCGGCGAGTGACGTACCTGTGACACTGGATAAAATAGTACATCGATTTTTGTTACACGGGTTCCATGTTATAAAATAGAAAATCACCTTCTCAGCGTTTATCAACTTATCGTACTACGAAATTTATTAAAACCTTTTATTATTAACAGTTTGTTATTGTTTAGAATTCTGTAGTTCTAAAACATGTTGTTATAAACAATAATTTTTTTTTCTAAAATTAATCTCTGTTTTGTTACTAATATCCATCTACTAATGAAATTCCTGCCTAAAAATTTTTATAATTTTTTTTCCTACGAACTGCTGAATAATTATTCCAGTCACATAAAACAATTATGTTCTTACACAAAAGTACATTTTGTGATTAATCAATTTTAAAGGTTTAAGTGAAGTACTTTATTGTCAAGAATAATTTTACGATATTCACTTCGACCTCATGTAATTTATCGATAAAGAATCATAGGTACCTAGGTCCAACACTACTCAAAGGTAAAACCGAAAGTTCGGCTTTTTTCAAAATAGTACCTATTTTTACTCAGTTTGTTCCTTACGCTAATCGAATGTGCATGTGCAATCGGGTAATTCGCGGACTAATTATCGTGTAGGCAGACAATTTTATTGTGTTAAGTGATATAAGTGCGTGTGTTGTGTGTGTATTATTTAAATTACGATCCTAGTAGCTCGATAGGTTATTTTACCGCCCGGGAGAATGGCAACATGCTAATGTGTTATGGCGAAGCACGTGGCAATGCAAGTCTCGCGATGAACATTTACTGGACGCGGTACTTTTTGCCCCGGGTTCAGCAGCAGATTTTTCGCCGCGCCAAAATTTGTGTGCACGTAGATGGCGCACATTTCGAAATTTTCGAACCTTATCTGGTTAGAAGTGAGCAAGATTAAGGTAAGAGTAGGTTTGATTTAATAATACACAAGACACAGATTGAAGTCAGAATAGTGTAAATTGATTGGTATTTTTTTGTGATTGTTTTTCGTTACATCACAACATTTTTATAAAATGCGCGCGCGTTTCGAATGTTTCGATCGTGTCGCCGAGTGTCGCCCTCCTACCACATTACAGTTCGTGTAAGTACGTACGCTGAGCGTAAGGATCGAGCGGTAACCAATTCATTGCGTGCTCAAAAATGACTAAATCTATAAATATTAATCTCCGACGGTAGCGACTTCTTTAATATTAATTAACACGTTATTTTAAAGTCATTATGCGACTTTGGTGGTACGGTGTTCCTTACACCCTGTATATGTCTGAATACATACATAATATAGCTAAACTTCATCCAGTCACCGATCATGATCATACTCATCACACAAACATTTGTCCTGGGTTTGAATTGAACCCACAGAGCAGCCAGACCAGTCAGGGCCTCTAAACACTAGACCAGGATGCCAGCCCTACATTTTTTGAGATCATATTCATTATTATTATATAAACTCATCAAATTATTGTGAATCTCATAGATCTATACCCTCAAACGTAGTTGTCACATATACGTGAGTACGTAAGTTAATGTTTAATAAAGGTAAAGTAAAACGTAATAAGTGTGAGACACCATACAGGCTACCCAACCCTCCTGAAAACGTAAATGTTGGTGTAAGAGGACCAAAGTTTCTCAATCACGATTTACGACCAAGTAAAGTCGTGAGTTCGTATATATTAAACCCAGTATTAGTGTGGTAGTGGCTCGAAACTTGCCTAGGTTTATAAGGCCTTGGAAAGTGAGTGCTCTGTGTAGAACAAGGTTTGCATCTTTTCTTTAAGTACTGGTAAATTTAGCCTGACGTTGACTAAAAGTGTACGTAAGTAGATTTTCTTAAAGGTGAAAAGATGAGATATTTAACACAAGAACAAGTGCTTAACTCTACTTAACAAAAATTTTATAACTTTCATTCATATTTGAATATTGCTTCTTCTTTCGATAAAAAGGGAAACCTTTCTAGAAATCAATAGCGTTGGAAAATGAATTTTGGAACTTATTATCTACATTTCGAATAACCTGCATGTTCGAGTCTGAATCGAACATGCAGGTACTACTTAAAGCTTCTAATATTTGGTTCGAAGACCACGTAAAAAAGTTGCGTTTAGATTTCCTGTCGTATGTAACATAGTCTAGTGCCTAATGAAAATAAATTGCGTCAATTCGCCGTGTTCACACATCCATTAAAAGTTTTGACAGGCTGACGGACAGATCTGTCCCCTTATTAGTGGAGATGGACACTAGTGCCAAGGGCAGTTAGACAGTCGGTAGAGGTGGAAATGAAACTATAATTGTCAATCTGCTCGTTCATTTGGCAGCGGATATGCACTGATATACGTGGACTCCAACTGGAGAACCATTTTCAAGCTTCGACGCCAAGATTTTGTATGTGTTGTATTTACATTGGTAAATCCTGTGCCAAATCCATTGTTTTGTTTGGATAAGATACAAATTGCTAATTTAAATTTTAGAAATAGCAAAAAATAAATTGTGTTATTTATTTTTCTTCTGAAATCTATATCTACTAGTGTAATATAAATAAAAAAACAAGATTAGATTTCAATTCGATTGTACAGATTGAAAGATTATCCTACTAATATTATAAACGCGAATGTATGTATGGATGGATATCTGGATGTTCGTTCCTCTTTAATGAAACTGGTTACACCAATCTTTTATATTATTTTTTACCAAGATTGTATGTTCCCGTGGTACTTTTTTCGATTTGTAGTAGGCCGGCTCCCTGAGAATGGAGGTTAGAAACTAGACTTAGAATTGGCTGTTACATCTAATATATGAAGCGTAGTCCTTAGGTGTATAGAAAATGTCTCTATCGCAAGAATCAGTCACAGCAAGATCTGAGGTCCCCAAATAAACCAATAGATACATTAAATAACCAAAACGAATTTATTTTATATCTCCATTCAATTTATTTATCCAACCCTTCTCACGTCACTTTGTGTCTATAGATTCAAATAGGAGTGAATAATTTAACGTGGGATGAACTTGTCTGCCATTCTTTCAAAGCAAGACTGTTGGCGTAGGAAAAATGAGACGCCAATACGCTATCATATGGTTTAAAGTTCACTGTCTCGCTTCCTCAATAGGGACAGACCCGATAAGTGTTGTTGAAGTAACTTAAGAACAGGTACCAGTATATACTGTCAGGGATAAGTAAAGTGGTAAGAGTTTCCTTCTTTCCTAGATCCGCCTGTTGCTTCAACAGCCGAAACTTTCTGAATATCTATCGACCACTTCTCAAATACTTTTCAAGATATTGCCCGAAGCTCGGTCGAAAATTTATGGAATTTTATGCAAACTTTTTGCACGCTTTTTTCGAGATGTGAAGTTATTTATTTCTTTATTGCAGTGAAGTTTCGGATACATCCTTTATACATATATTTGACATACTTTTAAAGTAAATTATATTAAAAAAAAGACTTTCCATTTCAAAAAAAAAATAATGAAAACCGTAAAAAGAATTTCTCAACTCATACGTATACTTTATATCTCAAAATGAATATACTACTATACTATACATACGTCCTACGTAACAAATTTTACATCTAAAATGATTGGAATCAGTTGTATGTAACATATTAATTGTAAACTAACGGGCTCACAGCCTAACAGGTACAGCTCGCAAAGTAGAACACAACCTTGACATGATTTCAATATTGTTTTACACAGATTGTTCATTCGTACTACAGTATGAGATAACTGAGAATGTAATGTGATAACTCTTACTGGCCTATAACTAAGCTACCAAAGAGTATATAATCACATTTAATTTTAATATAGTCTACTTGAATGGCCATTATAAAAAGTAAAAATGTGTTTTATCTTCAAAAATGGTCAAATTCTTATTCTGTTCTTGAGCGACATCAAATTCAAATTAATTAAAAGAACAAAAACAAAATTATTAAAAAAAAACCTTTTGAAATTGTGTAAAACCGTTACAAAAGCATCGAGCTACTGCGATGTAATTAAAGGCACAAGCCACATGAAAGGTGTCTCGGGAGCCTTTCATTTAATTACACACATTTACACACAACACGGCTCTTTGAGTTATGTCAACAATCCAAGCTGATATCATCTCAGTAAAAATTGGACTAAGCTCCTTGTTTGTGAAATGTAAAAGATTTTTTTTTGAACAAAAGTCTGTTGCTAGCCCAGAGCGAATTGTTTCCGTTTGTAATTTGATATTGTAGCTATCTGTATTTCAATGTAAAAGCTATTTTAAAGGTTCTCTCTGTTTAATTCTGTTTAAGTGCAATTTATAATGGTATATAGGTTTAATTTGATTACTCAGGCAACATTTAATTCCATTATTTTTGATATAAAAGGTCTATATGTATTAGAATTATTGGGCTAGTTGAAATAAGATCAAACGTATTTAGTAGCTATGTAAAATACAGGAATATCATAAATTGAAAAAGAGTCGATGTAAAATACGGTTCTAGTATTCATCGACCTCTCAACATTGAGGGTTAAGTACAAATAGAAAAAAAAAATCCACAGTGAGCCTCCCATACAAATCGGTAACCAGGTATCATACAGCAAACGCATCAAATATTAGCTATTACCCCCAAACTTTAATGAATTCCATGTGATTATCGAAATAATTAATCACACCCAATATAAAAGCCTCATTAGGATTATCTGTTCACGCGGAATTATTTAATACATCATCTTTTTTATAATCCATTATTTATTACTACGTGAGTGAGAGCAGGTGCGCCGTATTTAATCTATTGCTGATCGCCATATTCAATTACCATTATAATTGATTTCTCTTCGCCTAGTTCATTTTAATTAAAAATGAGGGTTCAATTCAATGGTCAAAACTTTTTGAAGGAAATTATTCATTTTCTTTTTTGGAATTGACAGTTGAGAACTTAAAATCAATGCAATTGTTTCTATTACTAACAACGAATTAAATTATTTCAGAAAAAAAATAGCATCAGGTTTATGGTTAAATGTTTGAGTTATTTTACGTTCGTTTGTTGTATTAGGATTCGGAATCAAAATCAATAGATTTTATTTTAAGTAGGCCGTTTACAACGTTTTTTAACGTTACATTATCAACACACACAAAATGTTGATCATAAGAAGAAAAACTGCAAGAAATTTCGTCAGTTACTCTTTTAAAAAACAAAATAATATCTTTCTCATACAGTGATTTATATTGCGTTTTTGTTACAATAATTCTGCAATGTATATAAATGTATTCATATGAATCAAAATCAAGAAGCGACAAATCAGTGGTCCACCCGTTCTTGAGTTTTAAATGGCTGTACCGAAGTGTTTTACATTGCTTTGGAATACATATTCTGGTTATTTTAACAAAATATAGCTTTAAATATCAATCAAAATCAATCAAAATTCATTTATTCAAATTAGGCTACTAAGTAGCACTTTTTGAAGGTCATTTACATTGGACAGCACCCAGTTTCGCCCACCCTTCACCGCTTCCTAAGTGCTTTTGCTGTGAGAGAAGAAACGGCGCAACAAACTCCCCAGCAGCACGCTGCCATTCCGTTTACAAAAAATATTATAATTGTACAGAACAATAACAAAAATAAGTGTGCAGGTGCCATGCCAAACAAACAAAAGTTTGAGGTCGCTGTATATAAACCTATACGAAATTAAACTTTAAGTACTAAGGCCAAGGTCAGCAGACCGACCAGCCACCGCAAGCAGCACCCGTTCACGAGTATGACGCAAGGGTCAGCCATCACCTCCCTCGCCATATTAGAGGGAAGGAGGTGACCCGACCCAAGACGCCACCGCAGGCAGTGACGACTTAGGGAGCATGACGTATCTGCTGCCGGCTAATAAAATAAAATAAGACTGAAAGAAATACCCCAAACGTTGATTTACCTGGCCCTAAACACGGAGGCGGCATAAATTGCTACGTCATTCAATTTTATAATTAATAAATTATACATGTCAAAATTTATAATAAATAATATATACGTGCATGCGTATAATTATACTAAAAATAAAACAAAATAGGTAACACAATGTTACACACATAGAGTATGTCTATCAAATTACACAAATACACGTCAAACATTAATCCACACTAAACCGTCCTGTGTAAATCACGGCGACCAACTATTTTTATCATTTAAATAATCATTGATTGTATAGTAAGCCTTCTTGCACAGTTTATCTTTAACCGTTGTTTTAAATGAGTTAAAAGGCAATTCCAATAAAGTGAGAGGCAGTTTATTGTAGAGGCGAACACCAAGTCCCACAAATGAATTGTGTACCCTGTGTAACCGGTGCGATGTACCAATTAACTTATGTTTATTTCGTGTATTTATACTATGAATATCACTATTTTTGGAGTATAAGTGAAGGTTTTTTCGTATCAGTAGTATATTATCTAAAATAAATTGGGATGCTACCGTTAAAATGCCTATCTCTTTAAACCGCTCCCTAAGAGAAACTCTAGAGCCTAGTTGGTAAATGGATCTGACAGCTCGCTTTTGTAAGACGAATATCGATTCGATATCTGCTGCCCTACCCCACAAAAGTATGCCATAGGACATAACGCTGTGGAAATAGCTAAAATAAACAAGACGAGCTGTGTGCACGTCAGTAATCTGCCTAACTTTTCTAACCGCATAAGCCGCAGAGCTGAGTTTATTTGCTAGGTATGCAATATGCGCCGTCCATTTTAATTTTGCATCAACTGTAACGCCGAGAAAAACCGTTGACTCTACAGTCTCTAGTACTTCATTATTTATAACAATATTTGGCCCAAGATTCTTAACATTAGGCATCGCAAATTTAATACATTTGGTTTTTTTGGCATTCAAAACTAAATTATTAACTGAAAACCAATGTGTGACCCGAGTAAGTGCACTATTTACTTCGTTAAAGTCATTTCTGTTTCTGTTAACTTTAAATATTAAGGAAGTATCGTCTGCAAAGAGCACAACGTCACATATGCCTTTTAAAAAGAATGGTAAGTCATTAATATATACTAAAAATAAAAATGGGCCGAGTATTGAACCCTGGGGTACCCCTAGTTTCACAGGTAGTCCGGTGGACTTACTACCATTTACATCTACACATTGGACCCTATCACTCAAATAGGAATTAATTAAATCCAGTGATCTATTTTTGATACCGTAATATCCGAGTTTGCATAATAATGTGTCATGCCGGACGCAATCAAATGCCTTTGAAAGGTCACAGAAAACGCCAATAGCGTTCTGAGAAATATACACCAATATTATCAAACTGAAGTGTATATTTGTTTGAGAGCGCTAATCTCATAACTAAAGGACGAATTGATTTTTTCGTGATAGATACCTAGTAGATTTATTGAGGCAGGCTATATGATATCTATCATCACGCTATAATGTGTGGGAACAGAACAGCAAAGAAATATGTTATATAAACCGGGAGAAGATGTGAGCATTCTAAAACTATTAATCGGTTTAAAAAACTTAACTTTTAAATTAAGTCTTCATAGCAACGCGAACAAAGTCGCACGCAACAGCTAGTTAAATATAAAAACATTTAATACGCAATGACGCGTCTACGCACAGACCAAATAATATTTCATACCACATCTGTTTCGGTCTTAACAATTTAAATTCTAATATAACTTTATGACAGTACAATGTTTATATTCTATAACACTCGTGTTTGGCATAAAACACCCGGAATTAATGTGACACCTAAAATTGTAGTCTTACGAATATATGTACAAGGAACATATTAGTCGATTACTGTCTAAAAAAGATAAAAAAGTAAGTTAAAATAAACTTTCATAGCATCTACCTGCTTCTGTACGACGTTGGTGAAAAGCCTTACTTCATATGTTTTCTAGGACTTGTCAATAACTTTAGACATAATAGAAGGAAGCTACCTGGTCTAAATTTTTATGTTACAAAAAATAAAAAGGGACAGAATAATTATTCTGTCTTTTTTGATAAGGAATTCTCAATTGAGAATCTGTTACTACATTCAAAATAAACATTCTTTTTAGAAGTCGTACTTCTTATCCAAGCAATGGATTATTAAATGGCGTTAAACTCTTTTATAATAGCTACAAAATCCAACAAACGATTGAAAATTAAGATCATTTCTGGAGGTAAAAAGAACCAGCCTGCATTTTCTCTTGCAATCCGTCACCATGGCTTAGATGTAAGTGATGACAAAGGCATTGTGAGAATCCTTTCCATTATATTCTATTAAATTATCTTGCTTGTAAGAAATCCCGTTTTACTGGAGATAGTATTTTAGAAGTCTACTCACGCGTATTTATCAGGGTAGCCCGACTAGTTCGACTCGCGATCCCGCCCCGTCTGCTCATGATAAAGGACTCCGGTTGGGTCCGAAACTAGTCGGGCTACCCTGATAAATACGCGTGAGTAAACCGTTACATCATTTATAATGAATCAGTTTCACGATAGTTATTATAAAAATATTTTAGAAGTCGGTACGTTATTTTGGTATACGAAGACACAGTTTTTATAAGCTTTTCATTTTTAGGGTCCTGTTTTACCAGGCTGTGTTTCGTGAACAATGACTGTTCTGATTTTTCAGGTGATGTATTCCTGTTATCGCTTTAACTTAAGAGATAAAAAATAATAATAACATTGAACGTTGAGCAACTGTTGCTGTATTACGCACTTGGCCATTGTTTTGCTTTCATATATCCTTTGTCTGTAATCAAATCTTGTAAATTATTATTAATGGATTCCTGAATTCCAAATGAACTGAAAATTTTCAAAAAAGTGTACGATTTTATCGTACAATGCAATATTATAATGTCAAGGAGATGACCTGATGTACTTCTATCTGACGGTTAACCAATTTATGGCTCACCTCTATTCAAAAACAACCATTCATGGAGTTTGATTTGTCTCAACTAGTATTTAAAAACAGAAACCAAAAAAATCTTATGATAAATGAAAACTTGCTTTGAGCGGACATCCTTAGCTTTGTTTTTGCTTATCCATAAATACAAAAATGTAACTTGAATTCGATTTGTTTTTTGTACAACACGTGCTGGAGATAGTATGAGAATTAACGATGACTTAATAAAGATTAACGTGCATTTGTTCACGAATTGTAGAAAAGCGTTTAGATGTAAGCATTGTTTGTTTTCTAAATACAACGTTGATAAAACCCCAGTTTTTATCACGATACAACAAAACCTACTTAGACTGAAAGAGTATGGCAACATAGCATGACACATAAAAAACAAACCAATCAAATGCGAGTCGAGCTCAGGACACTGAAACTATCCCGGTTCATGAAATAGTGCTTGGTGATGGACAGACGGACAGAGAGCGGGGCCTCATTACTAGGGTTTCGTTTATATCGTTTTAACGGTCCTTAAAAATAACAACTAACACGGGTACAAAAATAACACAGGTGTGCATTATATTTCATAAATATACTTACAGGGCATAAAAAAATATATCCTTCCAATGTAATCCCCGGATCATTTGAACCAAGTATTCAATATACTACTAATACTTCGTAATTAGAATTTAATGACGCAATAAGATATAAATTAAGTGAATACTTACACCTCATTACAGGCCAGTTGTAACATGATATCCGCTATTAATTCAACATCATCTGGCAATGGGAAGATGGCCGAAGTTCCCTTTGACAGTCAAGTTGTGGAATGACGTCACAAGCCCAAGTGCTAGACGGGCTTCATCTACATAATAGGATTACCTGACACCTCTTTGAGTTATTACGGAATCCGGAATGCGACATGCGAAACCTATTTCATTATAGCTGATAAATGAAGAATATGTATAGTTGTGAGGATTTGAATATGCCAGATTAGTGAACTGATTTTCTTGGGTGTGTCTGGTTTTCCATTAAAAAAAATCAAGCACTTTATTTTGACTTTCTGAACCAGGTTCCGTTCAAACGCATGGCTCAAATGTGTTGGAGCGACAAGTAAAATCACGTTATTAGACAAATGAAATTCTCATAGATTTTCCCATTATTTTTGAAGTCACGTCATTACCGGAAAGAAATGTTATCAGGGTACCTACAGTTTCTTGTTATTGTTTTGTTTTTTTTCTTAAACAGAGTTTCTTCGGTACATTTTTTAGACATGGGGTTTGTATAATTGAGGATTGGATTAACTTACCTAAGTGTCATCCAATCGTAATTTTATGAAGGTTGATCTGAAATATAATTGATTAACAGAGTAGTATTCCCATTCGCTACTGTGTGGCATCGCGAATTTTTTCAGAGAATAAAAAAAAAAAAAAAAAGTTTTTTAGTCTATGGCAACTCACAACTAAACGTCACTGATTTAGAGCTAACCATGATTTTGTGGGTCCCATTATGCCAGGGTTCAGCTATTGATGCTGGGGTTGGGGTGGGTGATTATATTTCAGATCAACCTTCATAAAATTACGATTGGATGACACTTAGGTAAGTTAATCCAATCCTCAATTTTATTTCATGTTGATCTGAAATATAATTGATTAACAGAGTAGTTGTTCAGAGATTGAGGCATAATGGGTACATCTTATAAGCCTGGATATGATGAATAACGGTTAAGGCTTTATAATTATTAAGATATCTATTTATAGTGGCATATTATCCTAATATTAGTATCTATATTTGTTTTTCTCCATATATTCTGTCATACACATTGATTATTGATCAACTATTAATTTTCATTTTTTATAAAATTAGTCTGTAGTAATTAACAAATTTTTCTAAATGCCAAATTTGTAAGCCAAAAGGGCAGAACATGTTGATGCATATATTGTCCTTATATTTTCACCACATCAAAAAATGTTTAATACATATATTCTGTCATACACATTGATTATTGATCAACTATTAATTTTCATTTTTTATAAAATTAGTCTGTAGTAATTAACAATTTTTTCTAAATGCCAAATTTGTAAGCCAAAAGGGCAGAACATGTTAGTGCATATATTGTCCTTATATTTTCACCACATCAAAAAATGTTTAATACATGTTTTAGGCAAATAAATACTTCTTTATCTTTGTTCTATTACTGAGATTAATGTAATATGAGTTTTTAAGTGGAACAATGAACAAATTTTATGTTATGTTACACATGTTTATGCAAATAAATATATCTTTATCAATTGTTCCACATATTGTGGAGACTGTGTCCACCAATTTCATGATTGACTATTAATTACCAATTTGTGGTCTTTTTGACATCAATGTAACTATGACTTTTTTTAAGTCATACAAATTTCCTGCACCTTGTGCAATTTGATCCTTAACCATTAGCTTTTAACAATGTAACTATGGATTTTGAGTAAGACACATTTCCAATACATAGTGATATTGTGTACAGTTTGATAATTAATTATTCATTATTAACAATGTAACAATAAATTTTTAGTAACAAATTTTCTACACATTGTGTTAATTGTGTCAAACAATTTGATAATTATTTTTAATTATTTACAATGTAATTATGATTTTTTTAGTAATACAGATTTTCTTCATATTGTTTTAATTTTGCCATAAAATTAGATAATTAGTTACTAATTTTTGCTCTTTTTTAGCGCAGTAATAATAAGAGTATTTAAGGTACTGCAAATATTTCTTATTTATAAGCTATTAATAAGAAATAACAAGATGATAATGAGATATTCCATTTACTGTCAGTTGCAGTTTGTAAGTCACTCAATTATGATTAAAATTAAATTAAAATTTTTGTCACTGCAGTTGTCGGTTCCTAAGACATGAGCTATAAGGCCTTGCAAAGGTAGTAGAACCTACAACCAAACCACCTTTTTCCCTGATTAAACTCAAGAGCATTCCTGCTGCTCTTGCAGATGTACTGCTGGAGTGTGGGATACAGCTGTCAGCAGGTATAAATTTGATACCTGATTAACTGTTTTGAAGGCCAAGGGTAAAACTTTTAATATGGTAAAGTTAACTTATTTCAGGTATTGGTTAAGGCTACAAGGATCTTTAAATCTTAGAAGTTAGCCATAATTTATGATCTTAAAAGTAAAAAGTACATTATGGTTCCTTTCCTTTTTTACTGAGAGTAAGGTTGGTTATCACAATTCTCATCTTATTAATTGTCAGGGGTGTGACATGGGCTATGTTATTTAGTTTAATGTATGAGAGGGCGGCTAGTACCCATTGAGCAGCTATCCAAGCTAGGAGCTAGAAGATGTTTGTGTCTTGGTTCAAATAAATAACTAAATAATTCTGTGTCTTCAGATACAGGTGTATTGTATGTTTCATTAACATAATATATGTATGTTTGTGTCTATTGTCAAAAGAGTTATTCCTGTGCCATATAATTATGTTCTAGCCTATTTTGTCATCATGTTGCTTGTAACCAGTTGTTGCAAGTTCTATTTAATAACCATCTATACTTTCTTAACCCATAAGCAATATGTTTATAATATTGTGTTTTGAGGCAGCTAGCAGATGAGTTAGCTGGTTCAATACAAAATATGGGTTCTGGCTTTCTGTAATACAGGCAAATCTCAATCTGAGTAAGCCTCTCAGAAATCCTTTGTTATCCATACCTAATTCCTCTCCCATCTTTAGAGTCAATGCTGATTTGTGTAAATTTAGGGTTTTGAAGCTAGCTCCATTCTCTAAACTTTCTATTGATGTTTCCTAATTAATAAGGGTGAAGATCAAAATAGGATCCCGGTTACTGCTTTGTTGACACAGATGGTAACATGATGGTTTAAATGAGCTATCTAACGTTGGCTTCTAACTGCTTCCCCTAAGAGATGCTTTTTGTCAGGGCACCTAGTCTGCTCAGTGTGTGTTGTCGGTTAAAAATCCCAAAATTGGGTGAATAAGAACTTGTGACTTTTTTGCTTTGTCATT